>NW_008611488.1:0-24200 GCF_000691845.1 Merops nubicus | reverse complement strand
TCAGCAGGAGTTATTCTAACTCTTTCTGAGCATGGTGTCACTTGGTTTTCTCAGCCCTAAGACCATGACACTAAGGGCAGCTTTGGGTTTAACGGTTTTTCCTTTGTGTCCCCATCAGTCCGAACAGCACGGCGTCCTAACTTCCCACTTTTTCTTTAAGATGTGTTCCAAAATAAACAACCTGAGTCATTCGTTTGTAGAGAGCACCACGGGAACGCTATGCAGCCCTCTGTGAAGGACAACAGCGGCAGCCACGGCTCCCCCCTCAGCGGCCAGCTTAGCTGCAACACCGAGTTCAACACCGGGAAGCCGCCGCAGGATTCGCCTTATGGAAGGTACAGGTTTGAGGTTGCAGCCGAAAAACTCTTCAACCCAAATACTAACTTGTACTTTGGAGACTTCTACTGCATGTACACAGCCTACCACTACGTCATCCTCGTCATCGCCCCCGTCGGCTCGCCGGGAGACGAGTTCTGTAAGCAGCGCCTGCCTCAGCTAAATATAAAAGAGAATAAATTTCTGACCTGTGATGAAGAAGACGGTGTCATGGTTTACCATCACGCCCAGGATGTTATTTTGGAAGTAATTTACACTGATCCTGTGGATCTCTCCCTCGGCACAGTTGCGGAAATTACCGGTCACCAACTAATGAGCTTGTCTACTGCAAACGCAAAGAAAGATCCCAGCTGCAAGACCTGCAACATCAGTGTTGGACGCTGAAATTTCCCCTCGTTCCTTAGGAGCCTTCAAACCTCTGTTGCCCATTTCCATAGTCAGACATTTTTGTCAGAAGCATGCACATGCCGCTGTCACCAAAAGCAAACACGAGTCTTCAAAAATCTCCAATAGTGTTTTTAGTATTTCTTCTCTCCCTCTTTTTTTCCGACGCTTTAAATGATTAGAAGTCCTGGGTTTCTTTCTGGCAACCATTGATACCTAGATGCTGCAAAACTTGTTTTCTGTTTCTTGCCAAACGTAACAAAATCCTATATAAACTGCTTTAGCAAAATTAAAATAACGGCTTATAAATGGTGTTTAAATATGCATTCATTTTAACTACTGAACGAGTACTGGGGTAACTCCAAACAGCATGAAAGGTTGTAATTGCAGCATGAGTTAAATTTCAGAGCCTAGAAATGTCAGCACTTCCAACGTGTTGTTTGACAGTGTTATTTATGTTATTTATATTAGCTAACTGAAAACAGAAACTGTGTCTTGACATAATAAATATAATAGAAAAATATTTTATTTGTACTGTTGTATAAAATATTATACAATCATATAGAATATATAGATGACATTTTAATATCAATTGTATACATATGTCATGAAATCATTTTCCCTTATCAAAGATGTAGTTTGTAAACTTCAAATAGCTCTGTATCTGTTCCTGTTGCTCTAGATGACTTTAATTAAAACAGATTTATGAAGGAGACCATTTCTGATTCATAAAAGTTAAGTTATAAATTATTAAGTCAGTACACTGAAACAACAAGCCTCTGAGAAATAAAAAAGTTCCTTTTTTTAACATTCATACTTCTTCCTCCAAACTACTTGAAAATGCATATGTCTTCAAAATCATGCCAAGCCATTGCACACAATATAAATACAAACAGAGTTGGTACATAACAGGCTTTATAAAATGAAAATCTTCTTACCAAGGTAAAAAACAGGTTGCTTATTACCACGTGGTCAATACAAACTGACAGTTAAAGCAAAACACTAAACATGATTCAACTTACTCAAGTCCCTTTTTTTTTTTTTGTTTCTTCCTTGCTTGATGTCTGGAGTAGGTAGTTCCCAGAATCCCTGCTCTTCATTTCTAGTACAAAACCCACAGCCAGCCCTCTGTTAACAGTCCACTTTTCACACAAATGGTCTATCACAAATAGTGAAAAAAAATCTCCTGAATATTACAAAGTGTGGTGCTCTGAAAGTTAAGAAAGATGCATAATTCCAATGGAAAAATATCTTTTTTTATAATCTTCTCATTAGGAAAGAAGAAGCCTAGCATTCCTCATCAGACATCTGTGACACTCAGTTATATACCATGTACTTTATCTATCCAAAATATCTTAGCATAATGCAATAATCTAGTTTTGTTTTAATATATATATGTGGCAATTTATAACACAAGAAATACTTTGACGTTTTACAAAGTGCATGCATCTAAACGAGCTTTGGTAGTTAGAAAAGCAAATGTTCTACTATCATCAGGCAAAATAAAGTGCAAAGTTTAATACAGAAATAAAAATCAGCGTGTAATTGATCTATTTTCTGAATTTTAGGTATTGTGAGCCAGGTCCTGTGAACCATAGTGTAAAGGACAGCAGCCAGTACCTTTGTTTTATCTCTTCCTGGTGAACTGTGTCTATATCATTTAGCCAAAATACTTATTTCTACAAAAAAGCAGTAGCTGCATTCAGCAGCCACGTGCCATCCTCTTATTTTTTTCTTTTTTTTTTTGTTTTTTTTGCATAGGCAGCATCACTTTGCCCTACTCCCAGAATTTTAGACCAAATCCTGGCACCAGCTCTTTGTGTGCACCTTTCTGTGAAGCTACTGGAATTGAATGGCAGCTCTGTCTTGAAAGATAGAGTACGTGCAGGAGTTTTTCTTTCATTTGGTTTAAACTCGTGTTTCTTTTCATCTAATGAATCAGCACGTTGAAAAAAACACACTATAGTTAATTATAGGGCATGTTAATTCTGGAAAGAAGTGTGTGGAATATTATCATGTACTAAGAGGTACAAAAACCTGGAGAGCATTTACTCACATTTTAAAACTAAGAGCAGGTTAAACTGAGATGCTACAATACTTTAGTGTCTTTCTAATTTCCAACATTCTCACAGTGCCCTTCAAGGAAAAAATATATACTATAGTCCACTCACCCGTGCTTAATATTCTTGCATATTGCTGTCCTCTCTTATCCCAGCTAGTATAATTGCTAAAGTGCATCAAAAAAATCTCAGTGTGTCAAATAATTGTGCAGCAGACCAAGACTTGTCAAATTACTTTCTCTTTTTCATTACTTGTTTGTTTCTTTTTTTGCTAGAGAAAAAAAAAAATCACAGCGTTGCATTTGCTTCAGATTGTTTTGGAAATATCATGCTTACTGATGAGAACCTCCAAGAGCCTGATTTTGGCTTTTGTGTGCTTGTATTCGGAGTATTCCTCAGCCATGGGCACCCGATCTTCTTTCTGAGGACTCCTATGAAAAGTAAATAAATGTGCAATCACTTTTATGCATAAGAGGAGAAACAGTCCTTAAAATTAATTCTGCAACAACTTATGAGGATTTTTCCTAACTGAGGTGACAGAGGATGACAGGACCAAAAAGCTCTACCAGACAGAAATTAAATAATAGCGTTTAAAATACTGAATTTTCATCTGCCAGGTAATTTTCTCTCTTGTCAGCTATGCAAGCATAACTCCTTCATTCCCAAATATGCAGAGCAGTTCTTAGGTGGTACCTTGGAAATGGTTACCAGAATACTACATGCCCATATCCCCCTCAGTTTTCAGCAAATAAGTTTGCTAGATGAAGGGAGGAAGATAAAGAGTGAAAAGTAACCAGTATTTATCTATGGGGGAATGGAACGGAGGCTTCTGTTTTTAAATCTGGCCTTTTAAAAATGATCCAGCTGCCAAAGTGTCATCTCCACAGACTGACATCCTCCAAAACACTCTTTGGCAGCCATTGCAGACGTCCTGGAAAAACCCCAAATCCAGACTGCCCTCAATGGTGCCCATATCCAGAAGGAACTAAGCAGGGACCTGGATATCTCCACAGAGACCAGGCACCTCCATGGTATCTTCCAGTCCTGAGCTGCAGCTTCCTTGGCCTTCTCATCTAAGAGTACCCACCCTAGCAGAAACAAACACATCTGCATAGGAGCCCAGAGGAGAGAAGACAAGGGCTTTGGTGAGCTGGATATTTACCTTCCTGTCTGTTTATAGAACTGTTCCTCAAACTCCCTCAGAGCTCTGCGAAGCCTTTTCTTATCCGCTCTCGTTTCTCTGAGATGTTCAAGCAGGACAGGCCTGTAAGACAGAGACAAGAACATGAAAGTCCCAGGTACTTGGAACTATTGTAAAAGTTGTGGCTCTGGGTAATAAGCAACCTGCTGCTGTGAGCCACGGCAGGCACTGATTTCAGGATCCCAAGACATTCCACCACATCTCTTCAATGATGGTGTGACTGGCTGTAGCACCACATGCCATAAACAGTTGTGCTCCTGCCCTGTTACATGTAGTCTCACTCTTCTAATAAAGTGAAGGCAGAGACTCTATGGACAGCATGGGAGCAAAAGCTTTCAGGATTGAGTCTTGCTACTGGTCTTAATTCTGTCTGGAATTAATGACGTCGACAGGACTCGGCACCTCACAGGAGATGCTTTGCAGCTCTGTCCACATCCATGCCCTAATCCCAAAAGCAGCTGTTACCAACCATTACTATGATGCAGTGGAAATGCCAGTGGTACCCAGAATCAACAGCTTGGCTGGTATTTGGAGAATAAGGTTTTTAAGAAGAGGAAGAATTCAGCTATGGCATAGACAGTTGGTTTGGTTTGGCTTGGTTTCCCATAATAACAAAACGCACAAAATATCTTCACAGCATCTGTGAGCCAGCTATTGCACACTAGTTCAGTTGCATAGAACAACAACACATTTTTGTTTATTCTCAATTTTGGTATAGTCAATTTAATTTCTAAGAGCTCCCAATCAAAACACAAGAGACCATGCCACAAGCTCTGAGGCCACGTCTGTTCCTGGAAGGCATGTTCTTCAGCAGGTTTCAGGGCTGAGGAATAACAGCACAAGTGCATCTTAAGATTTGTTGTCTCATGCAACCTGAAATTCTTAGCTACAAAGCAGAAGGAGGCATTTATTTTGGTTTTATAACAGAGGGCAGGAAGGTAGTGTTAAGTTTTCTGGGCATCCAGACACTAACAATTTTTCTTATTCAAGGAAGAAATCAATTTTACACACATTCAACTGCCAACCATGTGTTGTGGAATCCTTTACTCAGCTCACCTGCTGCTGTTTGTGTGTCTCATGTGTCTGTTTTATTTACATCACTCACACAATCAGTCCCAGAACACACACACACAGGAGCAGACTATCCTGCTTGCCCAAACTGTGCTTTGTTTTATGACTGCTTTGGAAGAATGTAAGTAGTTAGATATCTAAAAATATTGCAGCAGTTATGGGTAGGCCCACATATCTTTATTAGGTAATAACTACCCCTCCATATATGTAGTTATTTGTTGTATTTGCTTACATTCCTTTACCTGTCTCTTCATGGACTTGACACAAAGTTGTTTAAACAACTCAAACTACAGGTGTGCTGCCAAAAAACCAACTATCTATCTTCTGCCTCTTCTTTCCCAGAAGAAAACATTGAATCACTTCTTAGATTAGGTATAGAATATTCCCATGCAATAAGCATGGAACGTGTTTCATTTACAAAGTCTACACAAAATATTTCAAACCATTAAAAAACCAAACAACTTACATTGTTGCCTCATGTAAATTGGACATAGACAAGGCTGTTTGCCTGAAAACTTTCTTTTCATCCAGAGGTGAAACGTAGGCAGGCTCACTCTCCTCCTGAGAGTAACACAGGTGCTCGTCGACAGGGAGGCAAGATATTGGACCAGATGATAACTCATGGCTGCTTTGAGAATGGTCTTCATCTGAGTCTTCCTCCTCCTGCTTGTAAAATGTGCAGCATTTTTAAACCAATTGTTCACAACACTAGCAATTAATAGCATGACAATGTAAAGAATTAGGTTCTCACTTCCTGCATGTATTAACTGAAAGAGATTACACATACCCTGAAAGTTTCACCCAGCTCTACTGGAGACTGTTCATGGAGGGTCATGTGGGGCTCAAGAAGCTCCTGTGTATTGTCCACCATGACTAAACAGACTTATTGCTTCTAAGTATCTCCAGCATTTACTTCTGTTTACTCAAAAGCCTTTATAAGCAGCAAAGATTTAAAGAACATTCTGTATTTATATAAGCAGTGCAGTCTTGCTGGAACTTGCACTCATCTTATATACCATCTACTACTTATATATGTACAGAAATTCTGACTTTATCAAGAGTTGGAGGTAGAGATGCTACAGTTTTATAGCTACAAATGTTAACTGCCAAAATAGAGTGATGCTGCTGTCTTTCTCACATTCCTTCATCCTCAGAAGGAAAGTTGAGCTTTTGACACTAAGACTTAAACATTAAAACTCCATGGAGCAAAGCTCCTAAGGAGTAACACAAGGGAAACCTCAGTGAAATTTTAAAATATAATATCTGGGTGCATGTGTACAAAGATTGGCATTTTTCAAAGAAATCTAAAGCTCTGCTGTCATCTAACAAGACAATAGTTCATAATTTTAAAAATCAATCCAGCCACAATTAGTTTTAGATTTGTATTTTTGATAGAGACACGCTAATGAACTTCCAAATAGCCAGATTCTGTACTACAGAAAAACTGGCATTTCTGTTCTACATGCTTGATAAAAGCATTGTCAGGCAAATGCAGAAGCTGGGTACAGTGACAGCAGCATGGGAAGAGGGAGGTTTCATTCTGTGTTGCATATGCTAGGAGTAATAGAAAACTAATGCCAGCCTTTGATCTCTTACCAGTCATTGAAGTGTGGTGATTTCTTCAAAAGCTGCTGCTGTACTCTACTGCAGCCTCTGGTATGCTTAGAATCTGAATTTTACAGAGAATTTGCTCTATTTGAACTATTTGAACCTGTATTAACCAATTCTTCAAATACCACTAGTTCTATTGCTGCCAAACTGACATACAGGTACAAATCAAACACAACATTTAATGTGTCTTCTTGACCATGCACATGAATTCTTTCCAACTTACAATTGTTGTGATCAAAGATGGAGTTGCAAGAAGTTTCTTGATAATTCTGTATCTGTCATAAAGGGGTTTCATGAGACCCTTTTCTTGCTTAGTTACCTAAAGAGAAATCATAATAAAATATATTCCTTCAAATTAAAAAAAAAAAAAATAAAGAAATTTCTCATTTCCCTCTGTAAAGCTGAGGAAGGTAAGAATATGACCTGATGTGTGCTTTGCTTCCCTAGAAATTCCATTGGAACTGTAGTTTAGCCCATGCAATGTCTAAAAAGGAAAACAGGAGTCTGTTTTCTGATGGAAAATAGCCAATGTGGATTCCTCACTTCCTTGAGCCACACCATGCAGGCAGAGGGTAAACTATTCTCTGTCTCTTTCTGAAGATGCTGCTAGGGTTGTAAGAGTTAAGATATGTCTTTACTGCACCTTGAGTTGGTAGCTAGCACACTTTACCATGACAATGGCAACAGGCTAGCAGCAGTAAGTGACCTTCTGCCCAGGACAATACACTCAGCAGGATGGAGAGCACTGAGAATCCAGCTGAACAGGCTCAGTGAGAGCAGCCAGCCCGTGCAGAATGGTTGTGAGCATCCCACACTGGAACTGCCTTCCACCACCAGCATGAACCATCTGCTCCTTTAGTTTGTTCTTGCTCTTATGTGGGCACCAGGAACATTCATTTGGAGAAGAATATTATTTCAGGTCAGGTATTAAGGCTGATATTAAGGTATGAAAAGCAACAAGTATTTGTAAACACAAAACTAAACCTTATGGAAATTAGCTGTGCAGTAGCCTGACTTACTGTATTGAAGGAAAAAAAGAGTAAATCCCACAAGAAAACCATCAAACCAACCAGAAAAACAATATGTTCCTCAGTCATTAAATGTCAGCACAGAGTCATTTGCAAACTAGTCCACCAACAGCTTCTGCTCCTCAGCTCACATGCCTATCAGCACCCCTGGGGTACAACATCTTCCAGCATGGCACCTGCACCACTGTGCTGAAGCCCAGCTACACAGCTCAGCTGAGTGAGCACACGGCAGCTCTGGAGCGACACAGGCTGTCTGATCCTGTGGACAGTCATCCAAAGTGGCTCAGAAGCACAAATATCTGTTGTAGTGCTGGGTTAAAACGTCCAGCCCTGATTGAGGGTTGCCATATGGATGACATCCACAACCAGACAAGACCCTGCTGACTGGTTTTCACCCAGGACCTGGCCAGCCTTGGGTGGGAACTGATGAGGACATCACCACCAGGTGCACCCCACCTTCCACATTAGCTTGGAGGTGAGGCTAGAAGGCACCTCTACAAGAGCTGACTCTGCCTGCAGTGCAGTTGGGAGGTTTGTTTTTGTGGTGTATGTGCTGTGTGAGGATTCTGGCTATCAGAAGAGCTCCATGACTTCATAGCAAGTGGAGTTCCCAGGATGTCAGGGCCAGAATGTGAAGCTGTCTCTGAGCCCCTGCTACATATAACTGGGCTTGTGGCCTAGCTGCTACCATTGCCCATGCTTGGCTCCTTGCCTGGCTTGCTCCCTTCTTCATGCCCACTGTGGTGGGTGAGTGCATTGACTTGTTCCTCTCTGGTTGTCTGGCACTTTGGATCTCTGGTGTGTGATGTGGTAGCTGAAGGAGGAGTTTGGCTGCTGATCTGCCTGGTTAATGATGATATCATTCTATATCAAGCAAGTGAGCAGGAGTAAGGGTGACAGTAGAGAAATGGAGGTTGATGACACCGCATGTCTGGCTGATGGAGTAGTTGGGGACTATTTCTAGAGGCATGCATCACTGTGGAATGTCAGGGCTTGCCTATCCCAACTAGTCCATTTCTCTGCCCCAGACTTGCCCACATCCCATTGGATTGCAACACATAAGAGCTTCAGAAAATGCCAAACAATCCAGAATAGACCATCTTCTGGTTTAAGTCTAGTCATAGAATCAGAATCCTTTAGGTTGGAAGGGACCTTTAAGATCTTCAAGTTCAACCATCAAGCCAGCACTACTAAGTCCTCTGCTAAAACAGATCAGAATCTGTCAGGGTTGGAAGGGACCACAAGGATCCCCCAGTTCCAACCCCTCTGCCATGAGCAGGGACACCTCCCACTAGATCAGGCTGCCCAGAGCCTCCTCCAGCCTGGCCTTAAAGACCCCCAGGGATGGGGCCTCAACCACCTCCCTGGGCAACCCATGCCAGGGTCTCACCACTCTCCTGGGGAAGAACTTCTTCCTCACATCCAGCCTGAATCTGCCCACTGCCAGCTTTGCCCCATTCCCCCTAGTCCGGTTGTCACTCGATAGCCTAAAAAGTCCCTCCCCAGCTTTCTTGTAGGCCCCCCTAAGATACTGGAAGGCCACAAGAAGGTCCCCTGGGAGCCTTCTCTTCTCCAGACTGAACAGCCCCAACTCTCTCAGTCTGTCCTCACAGCAGAGCTGCTCCAGCCCTCGGATCATTCTCGTGGCCCTTCTCTGGACACGCTCCAGCAGCTCCACGTCCCTCTTGTCCTGGGGGCTCCAGAACTGGATGCAGTACTCAGTTCCTCCTCTGTCTGACACTGCTCAGATAAGTCTGGAAGAAGATGGTGCTCATCCACATTGTAAATTGGCAGGGCAGACATTGTCACCAGCCTGCTCTGCTGTCTGTCAAGGCTGCTGTAGTCATACTGCTCTGAATATGTAGAAACTTGATAATCTTTTCTGATGGATTCCCTCTTTGTACTCCCAAAGGAGGTTTTTATAGTGACTGTCACATTGTCTAGGACTGAATGTTGCTATTTACTCAAAACAAACAGACCCCACAACAAGCCACAGAAGTTTCTGCATGATAGGCTAAATTTCTGAGTATTTTCTTGAAATCCCAGCACACTCCATTCAGTTTAACCTCTTCAAGTGTTGTGAAAACCCCTTCTCTCCACTGGGACACCTCTTGGATAGCAGAGAGGCACCTGTTTTATTAGTTAACCTCACCAAAGTGGCTTTTCCTGCACAGTCACTGATTTGCCTTCTCCAAGTCCTTACTCCCTGGCTTTTACAAACTGTGTGTGTCCCCAGCAGATCTCTCTTCCCTGGGCACCTCCTGCTCTGAACTGGGCACAGGGTCTGTGCTTGTCACTGAGCTTAGGCCTTGCTCTCCAGGTGTTCTTGGTGCCCAGGGTGCATGCAGAGGTTTCACCCCTGTCCCTCAGGAAAAGGCATGATACAGACACAACCATTAACATTTCCTTCTCTAAGAGATGTGATTATTTGATCATGCAACTCAAACTGTGCAAATCATCTCCAGGTTACTTGTTTATTTTCAACACCAAAAGAAGATGTAAAAATCTTGCCTAGCTTCCATTTCCCTGCTTTAAATTCTTGATTGTCCCTGAGCTTTCTGTGACCTTAAGTCAGAGCTGTTTGGCATACTTAAGACTCCCTCATGGCAGCTTAGTATCACTGAGCACCTCTTCCCTTATGCAGTTAACATCCTCTTTCTTAGCTGGTTGTAGAGTTGCTTCAGCCTTGGAATAAACACTCCCCCTGAACTCCACGCTACAAAGCCTTCCCTTTTCTGGTTTTGAGTCTTTTCACTGCCACATAGCACTAATAACTTGATTTCTTCTTTGTTCTCCCTCTCAGGAAACATAATTTATTCATACCTTTCCTATGTATTCTCTCCATCCCTCAGCCCTCATTCCAAGCCCAAACATGAAGGATAAAATTTATTTTATCCAAGATGCAGAGAAATCAGATTCAGATCATAGTAATGTTCACATCTGGCATATTTTTGGACACATGCTAGTACCACTCACCTTTCCCTCTACCACAAGTCTTTCCTCTACTAGTCAGAAAGAGACAGTCATAAGAATACAGACATAAGACATCAAACAGGAATTCCTCAGCTGCATATAGACAAATTTTCAAATCATCATCTTGCCAACGGTGGCAATTTTTTGTTTTGTACCTGCATTTGGCAATGGAGTCCCTTGAAATAATTTTGATAATTTTAAGTGCTGCTGTGAGCTAAAGGAAAGCACAGGTGACAGGTCATGGCATCTTTGCAGTTCATGTCTCAGATGGTGCCCTTCTCAGCTGCTAAGGATTCTAACCTTTCACATGCCATAGCAGAGCTACAGTAGGCATGAGCCAGGTCTGCTGTGGATGTATGATCTTCCACCTTTATCATCAAAACCTGCAACTTCCAACCATGAGAAGAAATACAGGGCTAGTAGAAACTTGTATTTTTGTTTTATTTTTTTAAAAATAGAAACCAAATTCATCAATATCAGGCAATAACTTTTATACCTGAAGATCATTTTGAAATAACTAAAATTATGTTCAATGTGTAAAATTCACCTAAATATATTTAATATGAGTCCAAAAACATTTGTTAGAGAAAGTAGATAATTTTTAATTTACCTATCATTCCATGGTATACTTACAGGTTGTCCATGAATACTCTCAAAATATAGCAGACATTTCTGAAGACTGATTTTTTCCAATGCCATTTGCTTTTTTGTCATATCCTATTTAAAAAAGTTATTTATAAGATGATGAGTCAGGATTTCATGACAAGGGTACAGGTACGTATCTCTTTTTTAATCTATTCTCCCCAGACAAACATTAATAATTAATTCTGTTTCTCCCACACTGAAGTCAATGGGGACTTGGTGTTAACTTAGCAAGAAGAGAGTCCAAATTTACATGACTGAAGTTTTAAGTGAGTCCATGTATGTGTTACTGCCCCAAGGCCTAACATAAAGCTATGAGAGTTATGGAGATACTTCTACAGACCAGAGCAAGCTTTAGGTTAGGCCTTTATCAGCAGAATATATTTACTTTGTCTGGCCAAAGTGGAGTCTTTGGGGCCAGATCCTGCACTGTTTCTGGAGAAAGATGCATGAGTGAATACATACTGAAAAGCCAGAATCTCATTTTTCTTAACTGTCACTGTATAAAGATCTAATCCTTGATTGCCTTGACATTTTTTCCACAATTACTATTCTACAAAAGCTATTGAAGAAGCTTAAATTCAGGAAGCAGCATCAGGCTATTGACAGAACACTGCATCCTTATCTGGAAAGTTTCCAAGGGTTCAAACTGTGGCCTTAGTCAATAAGGCAAGTATCTTTGTGTGCTTGATCAGAGCCTGCATCTGAAAAGTTCTTCTGGGAATGCTGGCTGACAGGAAGCCTGAAGAAGCAGAGGTTTTTGCTTGAATATCAAAGCCAAATTCCGTGCACATGAAGGGTATCTCATCAGGTGAATTTTGGAAAGGCAAGCCCACAGAAGATGACTGCAGTATTTAAGGTGCTGGCATTGAGGTCCCACAGATAACAGTGCAGTGCTTTCCTAGAACATTTTCCAATATTTAGCTAACATTTATGAATATTTGTAACTGAAACTCTAAACTATTTTTCTTATCCATCCTAGGGAGAAATCAATTTAATGAGATATGTGTGTTATTAATTTCTATTTGCCAGATCAGTTCATAAATCATAGATAATATTCCCCAATATAAATTAAGACTTAGCTGTACCAGATGAGAACAACCACCATTTTAGACTAAATACTCAGAAAAATGCAAAAATGCACAGACATTCCTCAACTTTTCAATTATTCCTCAAGAAAGATAAATAGATTGCCTTGGTTCATAAGGGATGGAGAAAGCTTCAGCTATGCAAACACAACCCATTTAGTGGCATGACAGATTCAAAATGAAACCTCTAAATATCCAGTCACTGTGATACCATGGTGAACACACCATAAATGCTGAATATACTAGTGAAAGGTGCCCTCTCTAAAATGAAATGGAAGAACAGCCTGCAGAAGTCACAGCTGGCCAGCACACATCTCTAGAACCACTATGGGGAAGTGGCAGAAAGTGCTGCCCTTTCAGAATGGTGGGGAGGGATGTGGGTTTTCTTCCTCAGTCCCAGTTTTTGCTCTGCTGGGCTGAACATCTACCACTAGCAGTTTATTTCTGTTCAGATATCACAACATGCATCCCTGGTACCACAAAGAAGAATGCTGATATTTCAGCAGTGCAATTGGTCAATATTGGGGATGTACTGCTCTATGTTTGCTGCATGAAGCACACAATTTAATTGGTGTTTCTCTCCTTCTCTCCCCTTCCTAAGAAGATCTGCTCTTGAACTTGCATATTTTTAGCTGGCTGAGAACAGTAAGAAGCACGTGAAGCTAAAGTTGTTTTCCACATTTCTCTGCCAGATCACAGTAGGTCTGTCTGAATTGGGACCAGGTGTTTGGAGGAGATCTCAAACGCCACAATAAAGGACCATAAAGAAGGATGGAGTTTGGTTGGGCAAGGGCAGAGAACAGTGTTCCTTTCTGCAGGAGGTCAATGATGAGGATTTTTTATTGACAAGTCAGAGAGGTATTTTTATATCCATCCCTGAAGATGTAATGCTCTTCTAATATCAGAGGAAGGCATTGCTACTAACTTCAGCAAGCAAAAAAGGTTTTGCTCCTGTTGACTAAATGCAAAAATAGTGCAGAACCATTAACCACATTTTGTCTTACAGGTCTACATGAGTTAATCATTCCAAAATTCTCTCTCATTCCTGTTTAGAGAAGAGCTGCTAACTGGAATGCAGGGGTATTATAAAGTAGTTAATTTGTTTATTTATTGCTTGTTCTGCAATAGATACAAGGTTAATTCTTTCAAACACTATTAAGCCTGGCGCAGCTGGATGGTTAGGAGGAAACAAGGGGTGATCATTAATATTGACTTTACACATGAGAAACAGTCTCAAGAGGGTTTAGCATCTGGGCCTATTTCATTAGCTCATTTTATTAGCAATCTCAAGATGGGTTTGTATTCAGCTAAGTTTGAAATGGTTGGTAATTTCAAAATCAGAGAAGGCAGGTGGAATCACAAAACACCAAATAGTCTGAGACATCTTAGGGCTTTAGGCTGCTTACAGCAGCATGAGATTCAATGCTAATTAAATACAGCCACTGCTTCATAGCTAAACAAAAGATGAACTGAAGCAAGTCAATAATGAAAGGACAGATAGAGATATATATATATAAAGGGAACCAGTCTGAGAAAAGCCTTGGAGGACAGACTGCAAATGTTCAAACATAAGGCAGAAGTTGTCTGTGGCATATAAAGAAAAGGAGATTACATGTACAGCTAAAGTAGTAGCTGGATTTTCTAACTTGGACAAAGGCATAAAAACCACTGAACACAATTGAATTCCTCACTAGCCAATTATATCTACTTACCTTTTGGTTCCTGAACTCCTACATTCATGGTCTTAATTTTTTTTTTGGTTTTTTTTTGGTAAAGTCTTGTGCCTAAAAATGAGGTGAACTTCTAAATAAATCACTACCTCCCAACACAAGGAGCTAGAGGCACAAACAGTAACAAGCAGTTATCCACTTTTGGATTACTGAACCATTCTCAGGCCAGACCACATTTTCTCTATGACTTCTCATTTGCTAACTTCCCTCACAGGCTTTTTTGCACAAGGGGTATTTTATACTGAAAACCACATATTCATATTCAGGTCTTGTGGTTAGTCCTCTTTAGACATACTGAGTGCTTCAGGATTTTACTCTACACCTCTCTTAAGGACACACATTCTCTCATTTGCATTTCAGCATCGTCTTGGAAGCTTTCCACAGCTGAACTAGAGGGAAGAACTTGGCAGGCTTTCATAGAAACACTATCCTTGCCCCAGATATCTATATCTTGAAAAAGGAAACATTTAGCTGTTATTAGTTTACTGCTAGTCTAGCTCAGATTCTGATACAGGATCTAAATGTTATATAAAAATAAAACGGTGCACATATGAAATTTCTACCATAACACCAAAGCTCCATGTGGGTGAAGTGAAGTCTTTAAGGCCAGGCTGGAGGAGGCTCTGGGCAGCCTGATCTAGTGGGAGGTGTCCCTGCTCATGGCAGAGGGGTTGGAACTGGGGGATCCTTGTGGTCCCTTCCAACCCTGACAGATTCTGATCTGTTTTAGCAGAGGACTTTAGAGCCTAATGGCTCAAGGGTTGGACTTGATGATCTTGGAGGTCCCTTCCAACCTAAAGGATTCTATGATTCTATGATCTTAGCTGTAACCAGCAGGCATTTTTAATTCATTTCTCATCATTGCTGCTATAAACCACATTCTCTCCCAGAAGTCCAGGGTGACTCATAATCAAAACCCAATAATTCTAATGTTATGCTTAAGGACCTACTAAAATAAATAATTTTGAAATAGATCATTAGATCAATTTTACTTGATATTATTCCTTTTCAAGCCTCTGTTCCATGGCAGTTTCATATAACTATTTTCATACACTTTGCTAACTCATAGTTCTTTCAACACAAGTTCTCTTTACCAGAATACAAGAAAATAAATAAGAACACTATGAAAAAAAAAGTGAAAATATTGACTTGTGCAAACATTTAATTTGTATTACATAATTCTCTGTGAGAATAATTCAAGCCAGCACTTCCATTGCACAGATTTAGGAGGTTCTTTCTTAGCAAATGAGAAGTCCAGCCAAACAAAGAATGAGTGGGACAGAGACCAACACCCAACCTACTTTTTTAAGAGAGTTTGTTCAGACAGGATTCCTCACTAACATCTGTTTTGGTGTCATTTTATCTTGCTTTTTGCATAATAAAAAATAACTAACTGGAAATATCATACAGTCTGCACTGTTGGGATTGTAGGATATTTACATCACAGCACGGTTTTGCTGTCATCTTTTGTTTTCCAACAAATGAGTTCTGGTTATGAAACACTTTTGTCCATTCCAGGTTTTTAAAAGTTTACTGCTAATAAAATAGCAGGTAATAGTAGTTTATATAAAAAAAGAAACAATTAAAAAATCAGTCATGTATGCACATTTATAAAAAGAAAGTATTAAAAAGTCAGTCATATATGCAGAGCTCAAGATGTGACCAGCATGGCATTGGTATGCTCAGTTCTGGTTTTCATACAGTAAAAAGTTGTTTAAGAACCAAAATTAGAAGCAAAACAAAAAAAATTAAAAATTATCTCTGCTGGGTACTTCCACTACTGAAATCCACCCAGAATAATTTCTTGGTTCTTGCATAGTTTAGCATTTAGTTCTTCTTCATTCCTCCTTGTCCCCCTGACCCTCTCTTCTTTTTCATTCATCAGCCAGAGTATAAAACGTTGCTGTCAACACTTTGATTATTAGGTACCTTTGAGGAGAGAATTTAATGTCTTGCTTGGCTGTATGGCATCAGGAATGATTCTATTCTATGAATAGCAACATCATTTGACAGCAAAAAAAAATAGTTTTAAAAAAAATGTATTTTTATGGACAATAAGTAAGTATTGCAGAACAACAGCATTAGCCAGAGCCTATAGTGCCAGTAGTGTGAAGATACAGCAGAATTTTAAAATATACACTAGTTCAAAAATAGATTTCCCAGCCAAGCAAGCACGTTTCTTGGAATATTGCTCCTACATTTAAAGAACATGGAAGAGCAGAGGCTGTATCAGCACAAGTACACATATAAGCTCAGAAAAGCAAAGCAGTCTGGATGGTTGTGCTGTCCATGTGATCTCAGTGCAGTGCTATCAGCTGGGCAGAGGCTCCCAGCCTTTCTCAGATGAAAGGTTTATTGTCAAAATAACTTCAGGAACAATTTTAGTCACACAGTTTCTGTGGACTCAAGATAAGAGAGCTTTTGCTGTCACCATCTTCTGTATGCTGGGATATGCACTTCCTGCCTCAAGGACACGGGTTTCAGCACTGCCTGGCCAACGGTTTTGTACCTGCATCTCTGAGCAAAAGGCACTTAGTGCTCTTTGAAAAAAGCTTCTACACCTTTTTTTATGTGCAGCTCTTCACAGAAACATCAATTCAGAAAACTGCACTAGTGCTCCCATCTTTTTGGAGGGAAAATGCACTGCAGTGCCAGAAGACACAGGATGCACATGCACCAGCATACCCTGAGACAGCTACACACTGGTTAGTATCTGTCTAGGATAACCAAGCTCTGAAAGAAACAGCCACACTTGTTAAATACCTTTATAGTCTCAGGAAGGTTAAAGTGCTGTCTTTTCTCCTTGAGTCTTCTAAATACACTGTCCATGGTTTCTTCTACTGAGGGAGCTGGTTCCATGCTCGTGGCCTCCTGTGTTCCAGCCTCTTTAGTGTTTTCACAATGATCATTTCTTTGGGGTGCTCTAGAGGTACAGTTTTGCTCTTCTGACATTCTGAGTTTCAGGTCTGAAAGGCAAATTACTTGGCAAGTAAATAGATTAGAAATATTTCAAAGAAATTTCCTCTGACACTGCAAGAAAAACACCATCCCTACTTCTTGCATACAATTGTTATCATACCACAGTTGTGTAAGAAAGTAACTCTGCTTCACTCCAACATCTTTTTGCTGGTTAAAGGGAAATCCAATGGTTAAGGGATGAGAAGTGTCCAGGCCAATGAAACTTACAGCACATATGTACTTCTCTTTTTCCTCCAAGATCATCTTTAACACAAAAGGTGAGGACTGAAGTGGCAGTGCCTCCACAGGCACCCACCCCACTCTCCCCCCAGCTGTGCCTGCCTGCCCTCCTGTGCTGCTTCACAAGCAAGGAAGAGAGCAAAGCCCTCTCCTGAGAGGGGCTGGGGTCTCTAAGCTGTGCCCCTGAGCCCACCATGCCAGCTGCCAGGCTACTGGATCCAGGTACTCCAGGGCTGCTTAGCCAACCCCACTCTCCTCTAGTGCAATTTAAGCCATAACTCTCCCTTCCAGAGGCTCCACTCACCAGAGGCTGCTGAGCTGGTCCTCACATAGAGGATCAGCCACCTTGCTTAAATGACTTCCCTTGGCAGAAGAGCACCTGAGCAATGCAGCAGAAGCCATATAGGTTACAGTGTGTCCTAGCTCCTCAGTCAGCACCCTGCCTGGATGCAATACAGTATGTAAGTGTATTGGTTTGACACCAAGCCAAAGACTCTGGAGCTCTAGGGACCTTCACCGAGCAAGAAGGAAATTGAATTAAGGTCTGAATTAGCTCCTGTAAAAGCAGCTTTGTTCCTGGCATATGCCTGGCTGGTGAAGGACCTTGGGCAAGGTAGGACATTGATGGCTCCAAATATGTTAAATTTATTGAAATCTGTGCAGAAACAGTAACATAATTTTTTTAGCTGTGCTAGCCTGAGGATACAGGCCAGGCTGGTAGGGAAAACCAGTAAGTTTTAATAAACTCATAGAGCTAGTAAGGATGGACAAGCTTCCTCAACTTGAAGGAGGACCTGTGAGTACTTGGGTGTTTTTCCAATTGCACCTGTCTCATGAACCTCATGAATCTTGCTTCACTTAAAAACGATGTCATTATTTCAGATAATAAAATTAAAAGTGTTCATGTATTGAGGCACTTGGGGTGTGAAGATGAGGCTGATCTGTGAAAACTAGACCCTCTGGCTAACCGATGTGATGGTTGAGACAAAGAGAGAATTTTCAGCAAGCTAACTATGTAGGTTGGCCATTTGCCCTTCTTGAATTTGTAGCATAAATGAACATTTATTCAAGGGGAAAAAAAGTATAGTACACACAGCATAGCATTTAAGGGGGAACTGTCCAGAAGAAATCTACTGAAAGCTGAGTTTCTGATTCTTTATTTACATAATCACACCCTCTAAACCTACTTTCTTAACTCTATCCAAAACAGAGATGAAAGATAATGCTGCAGTTGAATTAGTAATAAGAATCCATTTATGATGGGAAAAAAATAGATTAATTATAAATAACCTAAAAAAATTAGATTAATTATAAATAACCTTAAAAAAATAAATTAAAAAATCAGGCTTGGCTACCTTCTCCCTGAGGGCAAACACTCAATACACCCACAGACATTAATGGAGTCATATGCAGACCATCAAGGGCAAAGCTTTACCCACAAGACCAACTCTAATATCAGGGAAAGATCTGTTTTTATGATCAAAAAATTAAAGCTTTAGGGTTGTGTGGCCTTCATCCTAAAGAACCATTTTGCACCTATATTTGTACTACTACAAGGACACTTATCTTTGAAGTTCTGTATTTCACACACTCATAAAAACATTCAGAATAACATTGCCTTTTGCATCGATTTTTACAGTGATGAGAGAGAGATGTTATCTTTTCTCCCCTTCCCCTTTTTAGCTTTGCCATGAGGGTTGAACTGGCTAATTTTAATCCCTGCTTTCAGGAACCAAGGTAAGTCATATCACATCATATCCTTGCTATCACTGGGAGACTTAGTGCCATGCACTGCAAAAAATAAGCAGAGCACTGAGGTGAGAAAACTAACTTTAAAATATTCCAGCTACACTCATCCTTCCAAAAGCTTCAGTAAAAGTGAAACAAGATGGTATGGTGTACCTTTGAGCTGCTTACGACCTCTGGCCAAATCATTCATCCACTTCAGAACTTCAGGATTGGAAGTTTTGTCACCGTGTGAAGGCTGAATATAAAGAGAAAAGGAAGAATAAACCAGAAGGAATTGACAGTTATGCAATTGAATGGATAAAAACCTATCAACACATAGTGTGCTAAAAAAATCTCCATAGTTCCAACTGCACTGTATCCCAGTGTCCTGCAGAGCATTTGCCTTGACCATGATGCTGATTTATCATGACTTACCTCACCCCATTGTGGCACAGTGCTACATTGATCTGAGTATTTTGCCTCTGAGCCCCCCAAAAAAACTATTTAAGTCCCTGACTCATTGGATAAGTAATCTCAGTGGCTTCGAAAGGACTGATCCAATACCCAACATCAGTCAAGTTCCAAAGTGATTTCCAGAGTGGTAATTGAAGTGCCCTTTCCCTTGTATGGATGAGCCCTTACAGCTTTAAGACAGGAACTCTCTTGGGGAAAAGCACTTTAAAAAAGTTCAGCTGAATTGCTTAATGAATCAAATGAAAAAAATCCTGTGGAACAGAGCGATTTCAAAAGCCATAAACAACAAAAGCTTTTTATATTAATTCTTTCTTTGCATTTAGAAATTGCCTCCAAATTAAAATCAATTTATAACGGGTCTTCAAAATTTAGATATCTTAAACGGCAAAACAGTTTGGCTAAATTAAACCTCTGAAATAATTTCTTTTGTGGTCACAGTGTGATGGCTGTTTAGGAATCAAATTGTACTCCTAAGAGTACATAATGACCATGGGGCATTTCTGCCACCAGCTTCTATTGCATGCTATGATTTGGAGGTTTACAGGAGTCTACTGGAATGAAGGAACCTCCAGAGCAGAGCAACAGTTTCCGAGTAAATTACTCCTACAAAGTAAGTAGCGTGTCATCTTTTGGATCATTTTGGTTCACAAGACTGTCATCTGTGTTTCACTGATTCACACTTCTCACACATCTAGAAGACAGGTATTTTGCAGCAAAGGTAATCATAGTATCATAGAATCATAGAATCTTAGGGGTTGGAAGGGACCTCGAAAGATCATCCAGTCCAACCCCCCTGCCAGAGCAGGGTCACCCAGAGTACATCACACAGGAAGGCGTCCAGGCGGGTTTTGAATGACTCCAGTGCAGGAGACTCCACAACCTCTCTGGGCAGCCTGTTCCAGTGCTCTGGCACCCTCACAGGAAAAAAATTTTTCCTGATATTCACCTTGAACCTCCGATGCTCCAATTTGCACCCATTACCCCTTGTCCTATCACAGGTCATCACTGAAAAAAGCTTAATTCCATCTTCCTGACACTCACCCCTTTCGTATTTGTAAACATTGATGAGGTCACCCCTCAGTCTCCTTTTCTCCAGGCTAAAGAGACCCAGCTCCCTCAGCCTTTCCTCATAAGGGAGATGCTCCACTCCCCTCATCATCTTTGTAGCCCTACGCTGGACTCTCTCCAGCAGCTCCCTGTCCTTCTTGAACTGAGGGGCCCAGAATAATCCAAAGAGTAATCCAAAGAAAATGTAAATTAAGAGTTTCGGAACTACTGCGTACACTGAAATATGATAAAAAGGTATACCCTTATTGATGATTTTCCTATTTCATTTTACAACAAATACCCTTTCCCCAGCTGTTTTGTGGAAGTTTAAATAGACATGGATTCTTGCCTGCCTCTTGTAGTATTTCCCTTAGTCTTTTCAATTGCTATCTTACCAGGTATTTTTTTTCTTGCTCAAACTTTTCTTCATACTTCCTAATTTTTCTCTTGAGACTCTGAAGATGCTTGGTAAGTTGTGCTACTGTTTGTGGCTCTTTGCACTCTTCACAGTTACATGTAGAAGAACTTCTTGGCCTAGAAAAGTCAGAAGCATAGTAGCTGAATCAAAGAACTGGCTGTAATGGACTGTTTCTTATTTCAAGTACACTTCATGCTTTCCTAGCACCTCAGAATTTGCAGCTAGGTTCTTCCACAGGATAGAGACAGTTTAGTTTTACAAAGCAAGCATAAAATAATTGCTTTTACTTGAAAGTATCCCTCTAAGGTATACTAGTGGGTTCACCATCTGTCTTTCATTCTCTCTCTCTTTCTGTCTTTTTAATTAATTGTTGTGGGATTTGTGAATGTTTTTCAAAAGTTTAATCTAGTCGGTCACAATCTGATCCAGTATTTACATTTAATACCCACATCTTATCTCACAGATCTTCCAGCTGTAACAGGAGACTGTAATGATGTGATTTGGACAAGTAAGCTCCAGGAGTTTTTTATTACCTTGAATAAACATTACTATTTGAAATGCAGTTTAGTTTCTGGTGTTTTACAATTGCAAATTAATAGATCAGATTATTATTCTTATACAGCTGATAGCTATGCATATAAGCTTTTAAGAAATTTGGTTTCTGTCTGGAACTCACAGCTTGGTTTCTGGACATCACATATACAGATTGTTCAGATATTCTATGACCCTCTCATACTTAGTGAATGACTTAAGCCATAGTTCTATTACAGATGAAATTTTTAGTATTATGCCTCAATAGTGCTCTCTATCTTATGTTCACTCATCAGACTAATTACTAATTAATGTTTAAAACTGTCCTTGCTGACTATAAGGAAAAAATACTTCAAACAACATTGTACTGTTATTACTGAAAAATGCTAGATCCTATTTCTGATATTGCAAATTTGCCATGTTCAAAATATGCTATAACATGAAAAATTCTTGTTCATGATGTAACAGCAACTGGACAAAATGATGAAGAATCAAAAATTGTGGATTGCACAAAACTTATTTAAAATATATTTTCTTACATCATGAAAGGTTGAGCACTTGGTGGAGAAGGGGCAGACTCTGTGTCTAGATTGAACCTCTGGCTTTGGCTAAAGATAGAGCAGCGTGGTGACAGGAGAGGGTTGTCTCCATCCGTTATGTGATACAGCAGCCGACTGGTCCCTAGGGAGTGATGTTCCTGTGGGCTGCTCTCTGTGTCATTCTGCCAGTCTCTGTGGGCTGGCACAGCCTCTGGAAAGAAAACATCAACTGATATGGACTGAGAAGGTGTGGACACTGACAAGATATTTCGCTACCTAGGTAAATACGAATCTGTACTTACAGAAGTATTCAAAGCATAAGTATTCAATGTAAACAGCAAATAGTTCAAAGTATCACATGCAGGATGAACATTATACTGAGGGTGAGAAAACAGAAAGGACAGTTACTGGCTTAACATAAAACATATCTGAGTTACACAGGAGAAGGTGGATGAGTGTGTTTGTAAACTGTGAAGTGTAAGATGGAGAGTTTCCCAGAATAGTGTCATTAATTACATTCTAATAGATTTGCTTGCTTTTGAAAGCCACATTCCTGAAAAAGATGATGAATGTACAAAACAAGTTTAATTTTGTGGTTTAGCATTTAACCCTCTGGTCGAGAGAAAGTCAGATCAGAAATATAACATGTCCTGATGCTAAGACCCTCCAGTGTTACTTGTGGTACCCTGCAGAATTTAATTTAGGTTTGAAGTAACATATCCCTATGAAAACAAGCACCACCAGTACTATTCCAGGTAGTGTGCAGTGACTGCTACTTGGAGGAGTGATGCTTATGATACTATGTTAATATTGTCTTGGGCAATAAAAGGAAATCTGACCTCAGGTGCCTCAAAAGGTGAAATTTGTTTTATATAGGTCAAGCTAGAAGTCAGAATGATTTCTTTTGGACTGAAAAAGTAGGAATTGGTGAACCTCATCACATTGATTCTGTTTATGGATAAGATGGAAAATAAAGAGCACATTACAGAGCCTGCTTCTAGGGAATACCAGGGGCTCACCCTCCCTTTTCTCTACTGGGGCACACTAACAGGAAGATTCTGTTTATGGATAAGATGGAAAATAATGAGCACATTACAGAGCCTGCTTCCAGGGAAGACCAGGGGCTCACCTTCCCTTTTCTCTACTGGGGCACATTAACAGGAAGTACCATTGAATCTTTTTTCCACACTCTTGGGGAGTGAAATCAGTGGGGGTGATCTAGCATAGCCAATATTTTTACTATCATGTGATTGTGATTTAAAGCATATTATACTTTTAGGGAGAAACTCCACATTTATAAAAGCTCTTCCCCATAAAACTGTTGACATACATTAAAGCAAAGAATGTGCTCTGTCTTTGATTCTCCTGCATCATTTTCCATAGTACATAATATTTTACACCAGTTATGTTATTTTTTCTCTCTAAGACCACATATATATATGGCCTTTAAATTAATATTTTTTAATTATTTTTTTTTTATTTCCAGGCAGCATGAACACTATTTCTAATCGGTGTTTGGTTTGGAATATAGCATGCATTCTAATACATTTCACAGAGATATTTTACTCAATGAAAGTCTGAAAGTGCAGAAAAAAACTGTCATGGATTTACAGAAAAGTGGACAGGTTTAGAAAAGCTCTTTCCCCTTCACTTCTTCCCTTAGTCTCCTTTGTACATGGGCCATGACATTAGTAAGTGGGGTGGCTATTTCTTTCAGAATTTTAATGGAGCATTTGCAGTACATTTTATATGACCTCTTCCCAACAGATACTGAAGCTACAAAACCCTATTGCTGCATTGGGATGGTGGGAACAAACCAGCTCTTAATGATGTCCTTCTTAGAAAGCAGCAATTGATTTCAAAAACTGTAGTTACAAGGGCCTGAAATACCATTTTCTCAGGCACTATCCAACTTTTGCTATATCTGTTTTTGCTTTACAGACAACAAAAAATTCAATTGCATATTGTAGAATTAGAGTTTGGTCTGTCATGAGGTGGCATTTGTCTTTTTTATCTATAAGTTCATCTATTGTAACAGCACCATGACTTATAGTTTTTAAAGAATTTTCACATGAGACAATGTAGTTGATTATTATTTTTAAGCATCTTTCCTTTAAGTCCTTTATATTCTGTAGGTCAAA
>NW_008611487.1:4181-33291 GCF_000691845.1 Merops nubicus | reverse complement strand
ACCCCCGGCCGTGGCGCTGAGCCCCGCGCTGCCGCAGAGAGGGGCCGCGGTCCCCCTCATGCAGGGAGGAGGGGTAGGAACAGGCCTCTCTCCCCTCATGCCTGAAGGAAGGGGAATGGAAACACGCTGCCTCTCCCCCTCATCCCTGCAGGGAGGAGGGCTGAGAACCGGCCTCTCTCCCCTCCAGCTTGCCTGTGGAGCTGCAGGGTGTGAGGCTGTTGTTCTAGAGACACGTAGCTGATGGGCCTCTTGAGCTGTGTTTGCAGCATATTATCTTCTCCCTCTCCCAAGCGGGTGTCCTGGGGGAGTTTTGCCTCCTTGTACTTGCGAGGCACTGCTCGCTGTTGCTTGGGGAAAGGGAGGGCTGTTCCTGCATCTTGATGATGCTCAGCTTTTGGGTCTTCCCGTTATCTCAGGCCCTGCAGTTTTCCAGGAGGTGTGAAGACTTTATCTGAGAGCTTGTTGTAGCTGTCTTTTCATACAGCTTTTCTTTTTATTTTCACCTGCTGCCTGTGCTGAAGCAATAGGCTTACAGGTATTTTTATAAGCCCATGCTTCCTCTCATTTTAAAAAGGAGGCCTTTCTCTTGTAGCTCTTGAAGTTACATTTATTTGTGGCTTGATTTTAGAAACAGATAGTTCATGCTGTACATCTTGCAGATTATTTGCCTGTTGCAGCATACTTAGATGAATTAGTGCCTATTTTTATACAGAGTATCAAAAAGCAGTATTTTTCAGTTTAAGTAATCCCTAATAGTTGGAATAAAGGCACAAAAGATCCTTTAAGGAAGGTTTTGAATGTCTTAAATATCTACGAGACTAAACTGAGAAACAGTAACCGAAAGAAATTGTACTTGAGAAAGGAGGAGTTTTGTTTTAGGAAGTGAGTAAGAGGAAATGATCTCAGGCTGGCATCACAGAGCATAATCCACGTGGGGGGGGGTGTTTTTTTCTTTTAACAACTTGTTCATTTTACAACCAATGATTCCCTCTCCTCACGAGAGGGATCCGAGTGCCCTCAGCACGTGCTGGAGCATATGGGAATTGTGAGGGGGAGAAGATGATATGTGGTGGCTGCCAAGGAGAAAGGTCATCTCACAGGAGAAAATACTGTTTGCTTTTCTAGGCTTTGTTGGGGGTGAAAAGACAGAGAGAGGTGGATAGGCTTGAGACAAGAGATTTTAACAGTTAAAAATATAAGTGATGAGGGGGAAGCAGGAGCCTTCTGTGTATTTGTAAGTAAATCATTATCCATGTATTGATTTGAGCCAGAGACTTTGCAACTATTCACATTTTTTTCCTCAAGTACCATAGAGAGCCCTGTCACTGTGCATATAAAACATGCCCATACCAGCCATTTTTTACCTATTACTAGATAAAACGAGTCATAATAACTAAGAAATCTGTCACCTCTTCTGCAGTTTATAAAGGTAATTATGTCAGTTCTTGAAATTAAACTGTGCTGTCCAACATGATGATGTAAAAGCATTAGTATTTCTCCCTCCTAAAAGCAGGTGCTTGTTTTCAGTTGGACCCTAACTTCATAGAGAGCTGTGTATATTCAAAGGCCACTGATTTGTTGCAAAAAAACTCTGCTTTTGAACAAGAAAGCTGTAGGCTTGACTTAAGGACAAGCCTCAGACAAGCAAAAAGAAAGTAAATGTAATACAAGCTTATTTAGGTCTTTAGCTTATGCAGCTTGAAGTCTTTCTTCAAGGAGAAGTATGATTCCTTTGTAACTTTGAATTTTTGGGGAGAAAAGGGAGACAACTGGATCACTTTTCCCCACTGTGTATATTGCTTTGCTGATTTTTTGTGAATACCCTAAAAGCTTTTCAATTTCTGGGCTTTCTGGATTTATTTTTTTTTTTTGTATTCAGCATTCTCATGTCCATTGTGCAATTAGGTTTTTAAATATATATATTATTTATTACATAAACCACCTTGAGATTGGCTGACAAGAACTTTGATGTATCTTTTTACATGACCCAGGCTCAGCCTCTTTGCAATTCAAAATCCTGGGATAGTCTCATGTTGTTTTTTAATGTTACCTTGTTTCCATAATGGAGATGTGAAAATGTAACAACAAAAAGACTCCTGTGTATAATTTTGCCTCAAAATTATGAGAATAATTTAAAAGACCACTTTGAGACAGGTGAGATGGTTGGATGATGAGTATCCCTTCTTTCTAATAGTGTCTTGAAGGAATCTAAGAAAAGTATTAAGTATAAAACAAGTCTTGAAGACTGAGCAACTTCTTACTGAAATGCTTGTCTGATGTGGTAAGTGAACCAAAAAACCAAATTGCTTTCCAGTTCCTAAAGTGAGTAGAATTCAGTGGTTGTGGAAGTTCTTTAAACTGGAGTTGATTTTCTTCTTTTTTTTCCCCCCCACACATGATTTTAGTTTCTTGTTTGAGCAGAGGAACAAGAAGTCAGCTCTCTGCCTCTGTTAGCACACTGTTCTGTAGATCTAAAAGATCACTTGTTTACCAGGTGAGAAGAGCTGACAATAACTTATGAGGAATGAATTACACTTTCCCATGCTGGGCATCACAACACTTACTTGCTTTCAACTTATATTACAAGCAACTGGAGTCTTTCTCCAGACAGGCAAGGTAAACAAATGCATGTTCTTCCAGCCAGTATGACAGACAAGCTTTGTTTACATCTTCCCAGTCAGCAGAATGTTCTAAGGTGTGCTTCAGTAATTAGAAAAATTGCTGACAGGCAAAACTGGGAAAGAAATGACATGGGTTCATTGTTGTTGCATTTAAAGCTTTTTACCTTCAGCTCAACAAGGTGCCAGTTCCACTCATGCTCCAATGTGTGGTGCTTACCCAGAGAGCAGAGCCAATTGCCTTGTTAGGCAAAGATGGTCCTTGCTGCTGGCAGAAGTAGGTATCCAGCTAACTTTTCTTAGGCTTTGTGAAGGGTGGGTAATTAATTATTGTCTCCTGTAGGAAGGAGATGAGCTTCACAGTGACTTTTAGTCTTGGGTAATTAGATTGCTGGTAGTTAGATGAATGTTGTCAACTTAAAAGGTGCTGATGCTTTTCCCAGTTGCTGCAGTCCCTGGTGACTGAGCAGATATTTCTCTATCTTTTAGCTGGTTTTTTTGGTTTAGTTTTTTGTTGTTGTTTTCCCAGACTTCTCTTTTTTAAGTTCATTCACATGTGCTCTAGTGACATTGTCTCCTGGAATAGTATCTATGTTATTGCAAGTGTTGTCTTGCCTCTTTATTTCATGTTGCCCTAAGCTTTATTTACGTGAGAGTTTTGAATTGGCTGGGACTGGAACTCTGCCTGAAAACACTCCACCTATAGTGCAGCAGAAGCAGTTGGTTTGTGGCTTTCTCTTTGATATAAGATGTTTTCATTAAGTAAAAACACAGAAGGTCATTTTCAGAAGATGTTAGTGTGCTTGTTCTGGCCCTAACCCTTTTCCCCAGTGAATCAGCCGTTGCACAACTCAGCATGACTGGCACTCTCTGACTGAGAGGCAGAAGCTCCAGCTTGCAGATGAAAGTGAAGTGACTGATCAGAATTCAGGTATCCTGGCAAAGCTGTGCAGTAGAAGCTTGTGGGTGCTGGTGCTAGGTATGTTTTAGCAGTTGGAAATCTTTAATAATAGATATTTGGTAAGAAGAGCCTCTTAAACCCGAGTGCTGTTTGTATTGCTTCTGGGAGAACTACTAAAACTGAACACAGATATATTTATGAAAAATTAAACTTGCCTCACAAACTCCTAGAAGCTTTAAAACCCGTGAGGGAAATGTGTCATGTGATAGAAGTTGGTAACATTTTAGGCAAAGCGTAATTTCAAGATCTCAAAGATTATAAAATAAGTAAAGCTCTCAATATTTAAGTTGTTACACAGCTATTCCTAGAGAAATGCCTTTGGAAGAACTTAATCAACTTTTATGGTGTTCAGATTGAATTTACAAAAACAAACAAAACACCACCAAAAGCCCAAAGAACCTGCTTGTGAAATGGTGCAAGTCAACAGGCTACAGAGAAGTTTAAGTTGTCCTTTTAAAAATAAGGCAGGTGACAGCACTTGGAAACTAAACGGTTGCTGTAGTTCTGGAAGCAGATTCCTGATGAAAGGACAAAAGGAAGCCTTGCACTTGGGCTTCTAACAGAAGTGCTGGCCAGTGCCTTATTTGCAGGATCTTCAGCCTCTGCTCTCGTTGATGTGTGGAGTTCCACATGACAGCTCTCAGTCCATGCATCTGTTCTTTCTGATTGAATTCTGCCCTTTTTCTCCCCAAATGCATGAGTTTTATTCTGAAAGCTGTACAGTGTGCTTCACGTTGCAGAGGTGGTATTGCAGGTCCCTTTCAGTGTGATGACCTCTGTAGCAAACTGCTTGTGGTGAGAGGAACAAGGGTTAGGTGCTGAGCACTCACTCCTCTGCCTTTGTTTCTCCTGGGTTCATGTGTCATGCACTCATGATTTTTGAGGACAGGGCAGCTTTTTATTCCAAGGAGGCTTTGAAGCTAAACGATGAAAACAAGGGAGGGAAGTGTGAGCCCATGGCTCTTGTGCTGGGGGAAGGTAGCTGAGAGGAGCTGCTGGGTGTGGTGTTACTTGCTGTGGTTGCAGAGGGGGGCTTGCCAGAGGACCTTCCTCAGTGTGAGACAACCTGGATGGCAATTTGGCCTGAGTAGCCACGATGTTCTATGATATTTACTTTGATTATGAGCTTTCTGTTGTCCCAGCCTGTTGCTGCATGATAAGTGATGAGATGTGTGGTCTCCTTTTGCTGTAGCAGATTTAAGTTCGTGTTGGTTTTCTTTTACTATAAGAACAACAGGAAAATCTGCTGTGGTTTGTCAGTGTATTGCTGACAAATCTGTTGAACATCTGAGCTCCTGGATCTAGCTCTTGTCCAAAAGAATGGTGTTCCTGACCTTTCTGTTAGGGCATGTCTGTCAGGTGTTATGGCTTTGGTTTCAGCAGACACTTGGGAGTGTGAAATAAAGCAAAGTAAGCTCTTCAGTAATTCTTTTCTTAAGTAATTTAATTGATTTTTCTATTATTATTATTATTTATTTTCTCCCTCTTCATCATAAGCCTTTGTTCACAAAATGTTTTGTCCTTGGAAATTTAAATTGGTTTTGAAATGAGGTGGAGCATTAGTATAATGAGGCAGTATCATAACGAAAGCAGGTTTAATTATTTAAAATAGGAATGACTTCTGGAGTTGTGTTTGTAATGCAGCTGCAATTGATTTTAATCTTTGTGAGGATCTTTCTGATTAATATAGAATATTTCTGATTAAGTCCTTTATGATACAGAAAGAGAAACTGGTTTTCTTCCTTCTGTATGTATATTAAAGGAGGAAAAGAAAACCTATATGATTCTAACCCATCTGAAAGAACTTGTTTGTAAAGAGCCAGGGGAGATTGAAGCAGCTGATTTCCCACTCTAGGTGAGTGAGCTTGCAGTCAATGTCAGCATCTTGAGAGGAGCCTGTGAAACATCCCATAATGCTGCTCGCTTGCTGAGGTTAGTTTTAATTATTTGACAGCAGCTCTTGAAAATACTCTCAGGATTTATATAGCCTTGGATCAGGTACAGTGTTATCTTTGGAAAAAGTGGCTAAACACAGCTTCATAAATCACAGCTCTGTTGGTAATTTTGTACTGACTAGACAACCTTGATGATGAAATAGCTCAAAGTCGTCAGCCTAAGGTGTATCATAGAGGCTACACATAACAGAGCTAAAAAACCCACTTGTGTGTAGCATAATGTTAGCAGAAAAAAAGGTGATTTTTTTTTTGTGTATATTGATTTTATTTCCATTTCAGTCTCATCAGCTTCTGAAAATTGGTGATAATAAAACGTAACACCCGCGTTGTAAAAGGAGCTTCTGATAAACTACAGCAGCTTCTTGCTGGCCACTGTCTATCTGAGCAATAGCTGAGTGGCTTATTGATCATATTTCTTCCCCATATGGTTGCAGATTTTTTTGGAGCTGAGGTAATTTTGGCTAGATACTTGTTTTGTGGATTTGGTCATCCAGATAGCTATCAGGTGTCTTAAGGGCTTCAGTGTACTATTGGGGCGGCGGAAGATGGGGGATTTAAATCATCATGATTCTGGGGTATAGCTCAGCTAGTGAGTTCTCTTATTACATACAAAAAGCCTTTTTCCAGTAGTTTCCTAAGAAGTAATTTGTAAGTACATGGGGGAAAAAAAGGGGGGGGGAACCAACCAAACACAAAACAAACCCATGCCCTCCAAAACCAAGAATGCTGTTCCAGAAGAAAAATGGGTAGTTCTGCTTGTATACTGAAATGGGTTTAATTACACTGTGCTGGGTAAACAAATGATTTGTGACTTCATCACCTTGATCCTGAAAGAAATAACAAATAGCAGTTGCCATGGATGGAAAGATTTGCTCTGTGCTGCTTCATTTTGGCTTCTGCTCAGTCTGATGATTTTTCTCATGTATACAGCTTACCTTCACCATTATCTAAAGCTTATGTAAATGAGATAGAGGTAGTTGCTAGGACAAGAGAAATGGGCTTCCTTACTGGTTTCAGTGGCACTGTCAGTAAACCAGTGATACAGCAATATTCTGTTTTTAAAGCTCTAAGTACAACACAGGAATCAGCTCTGCCTATAATGCATTCACAAAGAGCTGCTCTGTGGAATTCTCCATGAGAAAACCACCCTGTGTCTTGCAGATGGTTTATATGGCAAGGAGTCGTGTGACTCTTTATTTTTAACTCACTTGACTGCTTGTTTACCTTTGTGGAGTGACAGTTTTAATGTTATTCTTTGTTAGATGTTCTGTTGAGGGGGATCGTAGATGATCTCAGAAAAGCTAACTCATGACTTTCTTGTCTCCAAATTGCTGTTTCATATTTTTTTCACAGAATTTGGATTGTCATTGGGTTGATTGTGCAAAAGCAGTTGAGGAAAAACACTGAAACGTCTTTGGCGACTAATCAGATTCAGTCTGTTGAACACACTGATTTTGTCTGAAGGAAAATTAAATTCAGTGTCTCTAAGGTGACTTAGAGGAGCAGCCACAAAATTTTGGTTTATAGTCACTTCTGTCTCTCAGCCTCATATGCCTTTTTTAATATCTTGGTTATTGAATCTGGGGAGGCTTACTTCTCTTGCCTGGATGGTGCATATTTTAATTTGAAGGTTTAAACCTTCTCAAATATAATTTCTTAACCAGACTGTGCCAGTTGTGTTTTTTTTTCTCCTAGAAGATAAGGTCATACCATCCTACAGAAGTTGATTTTTTAATTTGGGATCTTAATTTCAGAGGGTAAGCTGTTGGAGGAGCAATTTTTAATCTTCTGTGTCTTGAAGTTTAAAAAGGGTTCACTTTGGAGCCCTGAGAGGAAAATACACAAAGAGCAAGAAATCTAGGAATCTGTGTTGTGTTCTAAATGTGGAACTAATCATAAGTGCATCCAAATTCTAGAGAATCATCTTGCTGAGTCCAGAAGGGCATTTTGGCAGGCTGACTGGCAGGGCTGGGTTTGAGCCTCGTGTTGAATGACTCGCCACAGTTTGGCAGAATATCAAAATAAATTTTATTGGAATTTAATTATTTTTTCTCCGTGTGTCCCGCCAGTAAGAAACACATAAACTATGAGCGTGCTAATACAATGCTGCACAACCAAATTGACTGTTAATTTTCTTTTTCTGAGGCATAAAATCGTCCTCCTCACGGGGAGGGGAAAATAAGAATGTGCCATTGTCTGCTGCCTTGATGTGTTAAGACCAGCCTAAAGGTTTTTCTAGCTTAAAATTTAAGACCTGTCTTTGACTCTGACTGGAAAAGCAATTAAATGGTCTGTGAGCTAAGTGTGAAAATTGAGTAATGGAGGAAAGAAGGGTTTGTAGTCAGTTTTTTAATGTTCTACTATTGTTGAAATCTGTTTAACATCAGTGACTAGCCTTTGTAAGAGGGTGCCCCTGATCAAAGATTGGACACGAGTATTTGTAAGACTGAGACCTAACAATGTTCTTTGGAGGTGCTAGAATATCATCAAATAAAACCAGAGAAAATTAGAGTTGGCAGTCTTCAATTCTTTTTTTTTTTTTTTTAATTTTTTATGTGAAAGCTCTTTTGGGGCAGTGGGAGGAGGTTACAGTATAAAGAGAAGAAAAAATCCCCAGACAACCCAGTTTAAAAGGTCTTGGAGGTCACCTCTAATGAGGAAGCAGTGATGTAATCAGTTTGCATTGCATTATTCAAGCCATCATCTTCCCCCCACGCTGAAGCTTTTGGTTTGTGTGGAGAGGTCCCCAGTAGGAACTGGGCAGCAGGCTGACATGAGGCTGTGAACTCATGCTCCATAAAATGTGAAGCAGGATTCCCCACCTGGAGTAACTCTACAGCTATTTGGCCTTTTTGGAGTTAAGGGAGCTGGCTGTGTCTATTGTGGCTTTTCTGGCCAAGCTTTTTAGCCTCTTTCTCACTGAGCTAACACAACTGGGGTTGTAGAGCAGGGCAAGAATCTGTCCAAAGGTAACCACAGCTGACTTGGTTTATGTTCCTGACTGGCCTGTTTCTTTTTCAGGTCCCTTGCTGTTGGCAGTAAATCAGGCTACAAATTCTTCTCTCTTTCTTCTGTGGACAAATTAGAGCAGATCTATGAATGCAGTGAGTATCTTTTTTTTTTCCTTTTGTCCCTTCAGTTGGCTTCATTTGGGAAGAATAAGATGCTTCATTTTTTTCCCAGGTTGTTTGAAATTGATGTAAGAAGAACCTTAAGTGTATGATGAAATACCCCACAAATACAAACCAATTGATTGCTGGCAGGGTGAAGAAGCCATGTATTGATGCCCAGAATTGAAATTCAGCCAGCATATTGGGAAGTTTGGTAATAGCTATGAGGAGAACTCTTTGATTTTCTAATTTTATGTCAAATAGCCAGCTTACATAGCAGCTGGGCATTAAAAAATAAAAATTTGTGTGAGAGAATGCCTACACCCTCAGAGGGTCTTTATATTGGCTGTTGGGGCAGGCAACCACTAATATTCCTTTATCAAGTATGAAGAGAAAGCCTTAATTATCTTCTTTAATTCTAATATTTGCTGTTAGAAAAGTACTTTTTAACATGATAGCTGCAGGTTTACTCATCCAAAAAGGTGAATAAGCCAAATTCCCATAACTTCTCAATACTGATCACAGTTGTGTAGGTTATGGGATGAAATGGAGGAAGGCTTAGAGGAGAAATGGTATCCTCTGTTTTGCCAGCAGGTCAAACTTCCCTTCTCTGTGGTGCTAATAAGTAAACTATGAATGCTATGCATGAGTATCCTTGCTTTCTTGTAAACTCCAGGTGAACAGACAGTGCCAATAGCTGTGATGTCAGCACTTACCTGGTGTGCCATGCTACACAACAGACTCATCTATCTTCAGACCCCATTCCCAAAGTGACCTGAGCCCGTGGCATCTGGGGTCTGACACCAGTGTGATTCAGATCACCCATTACCTGTGGGGACAGCCTGGCTCTGTACACAGCCAGTGGGGAGAAGTAATTGGGAGGTTCAAATCAGGCACCCCTGGTCAGGTTAAACTGTGTTGCAGCTACATCTGCCTGAGTCATGGTCTGGTTGTACTGGTTAATTAGTGGCTTGAATTCCATTTTATGCTGTTGAGTTTAGGTACCTGACCTCCACAGTATGTTAGGCACTTCCAGTATCTGGCCTGATCCCACCCCAGGAGACTCTGTGAAGATGACTCCTGTTACATGGGACACTGAATCAACATGCTGAAGGAGACTCAACTGAACTTTGCAAGACTGCTTCTGGGTAGTCCCTGAAAGAAAAAGTACAGATTGGATAAAGCACCTTGCTCAACATCTTGCAATAAACTGATAAAGCACTTGGGGTTGGAATTTAGACCTGCTGATTCCAGCCTTGTCTTCAAACTGTTCTGGGATGCCCATACTGGCTTAACCTCTTTGATCTTGTCAGTTTTCTTCCACAAGTGTTGAGGCTGTGAAAACAGCACGGGGTGTGAGGTAACATTGGTAGAAAATTGGTTTGACCTGTCTGAGCTACCTTGTCTTGCCCTTTGCTCATGGGACACACAACATCTGCAGCAGACCCAAGTGCCTGAGGTCTTCAGTTCTTTGTATGCAATTAGTTTTCAGTCTTGAGCTTGCAAACCCTGCCTGCTTAGAACCTGGCACAGATGTGGAGGGCTTGCTGTGTGTTGGGTACCTCTTGCCCATGAGGAAAGGTATCTTGAGGCCTCCCAGCCACATGCCTCCTGATTTACTTGAAATGGGTCTAAAGACTTTGTGGCATTTTGAGTGCTTTTAAGGACCCCTCCCTCTCTTCTCTAAGACTGATCTGTGTAGGTGTCTAAGCTAGAGAGTATTCCCCAGCTGTCTTGTGTTTGAGAGAGCAGCTGAAAAGAATGGGAGGTTTCTTTGCCTCCATCACCAACCTCTCCTGTGACTCTGTACAAATCTCCCCACTCCCTGCTCAGTTGATCCCCCTGCAAAAAATAACTATTAGATTGAAGGGTGCTTTAAGGCTTAATGAATGCTTATGCCATGCTTCATGTTCTTGGATTAAAAATGGAATAAAAGCACATCTGATCATAATCTAGCTGGTTCTAACCAGCTCTTGTCTGTGATGCTACATGCTCGTGTTTATGAAACTGTAATCTTGTTATGTATTTGCTTGTTCTCTCCTCTCTGCTAGATCATTTTGCATTTCTTTTCCTTCTTGCTGTATTTTGAATGTGAGTTTCTGGCAGTGCTCACTTGTGTAGTGTGAAGGAGAAAATAAAAAACAGAAAAATCAGATCTGTCATTAACAGCATTGCTCTAGGGCTTCACTGGTGCTTCTAAACATGATTAATCCCAGGCAGCTGAATGCAGGACGTGCAGTATTATGGCCTGGTGCTGGACTCCAGTGGTGGCTCCTTGGGAAGCATACATGACTTGGCAGCAGTGAAGAGATGTTATCACTTCTTCCTGCTAGGGGAAGACAAAGGAGCAGAGGTCCAGGCTGTATTTTTAAAGTTAATTTAATTAAAAGCCCATCACAAAGCCTTCCTCTAAAGGTAGCTGTATTATAGCAAGTCTTTTTATGGTGAGACTGAAAGATTGTATCTTTTAAGCATTTTCCATGTAGAAAGTTTTTTGTACCTGTGACTGTTTAGGTCTTGCTAGTTCTCTTCCCTTCGTGCCTTCCCTGCTGCCTGCACTTCCCATCAGTGCCACACAGGACAGCACTTCTTCCATTTCAATCTCTGCTGCTGTTCAATACCCTTTCTGCTGCCTGGGAGAGTAACAAATCCCAGAAGCTGTGTCTTAACACAGTTGCCTCTGAATGGAGAAAGAACAGGGAGCAGTCAGGCTGTGTGTTTTTGGGTCTCTCTGTGCTCATCTGACTCTTGTCAAAGGATGTCATCGTTCTGAAGGGCTCCAGGTTTAGATGGAAGGGTGATAACCAGTACTGTAAAATCTTTGAGAATATTTTGTCTCTAGTCTGATTCAAGGAAAGTGGATCTCTGCCTTTGAAGGTCTATGCATAAATTTATGGAATTGGAATTTTGTAGTTCTTTTTCATGTGTGGTGTGTGGGGCATCAGGAAGATGGAGAACAATTCCATTGCTAAAATGCAGTATCTGTATTGTGTGAGGAAACTGAATTTTCAGAGCCTCTGAACTGTTTTATCTTCTGGAAAATTACCATATTAAATATGAGAGTTTTGATTAAAGTCAACTATATTGCATAGAATACTGAAAATACTTAGTATAAACATGCTCCTTTTTAATAAGAGGCTGTTTCTCTCTATCTCAAGAGAACATAGAGCATTAACTATTTTCTGGGTTTTTTTTTTCTTGAAATAACTGCCAAGAAAAAGCACTTTGAAAGCAGACATGTCACACAGTGATGACATTGTCATATGCTGAGAAAGTTGGACAGAACTTTTTTCAGGGAATTTCTGTCATTGTTAATGAGAACAGTGCCAGTTAATTATTTAATGTGTCTCTTGGCCAAAACAGAAGCTTTCAGAAAGAAGCTTTATTTTTTTTTTTTTTTTTACTGGCAGTTTTACAGTTTGGAATGTGTTAAGCATTGAACTAATCCAGATACTGACTTCTCAAAAAATTTGGCTGTTTTCATGGATCAAGGCCAAAAGCCCAAGTGGCTTGTCTAGGTTCAGTTCTGTAATGGAAGGGCAGGCATAGCTGGGAGCTGTGGGAGAGCTCCCTCCACATTTCTCCTGCTGTGGAAACTGCTGTGTCTCTGGGGCTTTTTGGGGGGAGCTTCATCCAAGTCCACAGTGGTGGCACCTGGACTCCTACCAGCTTGGTCCAAGACTGAAAGTGCTGCTTTGTGCCAAATCCTGGACTCTCCTCCCTCCTGTTGCCTTCCCCACGTTCTGAATGGTGACTTTTTTCATCCTTTGCCTCCATTGCTTCCTCAGGAGAATGCTGGGCAAAAGTAATGCTCTTTTATGGCTGCATGTACCTGTTGGGCTTTGGGATTCCTGTACAGGTTGGTTTTAGGGACTGTCAGGTGTTTGGGTGGTATGTGTGGAAAAAAAGAAACTTCTCAATGGCTGAAGCAGTCTTACAACAAATGAGTTTATTGGCCTCTTTGTGTGCAATAACCTTTCTTTCTTCCTGGAGAGGGGTGCAGAAACTCCCAGGGTTTTTTGTTCATCAAAACCCCTTCCCATGCCTATTATAGCCTTAAAAAAACAAAACACACACACACACAAACCCAAATCCTTTGCTTTCCTAGATTTCCACAGAGATAAGATTGTAACATTCTGGAATTTGGAAAATTGCCATTGTTTGGTGTCTTTGGGAGTTTTTTTCTGTTGGATCTTGGGCAGAGATGCTCTGTTCTGAAGTGTGGACTTGCAGGACACCTTGGGGTGGGGGGAATCTTTGTAAATCAGCATTCACTGTGTAGAGTCTTCTGCTTTAAAAACCTGTCCTGTATCCCACCTTGATTCTAAGCTGTTGTGGCAGAATATTTGTACTGTTAGACCGTATTTTCTTAGGTGGTATCTCCTGTTGATGTGCATTATTCTTCTTCCCTGACATTGCCCTGTGTTTTTCCTCTTCATTGTGATTCTCAGCTGACACAGAAGATGTGTGCATTGTGGAGAGGCTGTTCTCCAGTAGTCTGGTGGCCATAGTTAGCCTTAAAGCTCCACGCAAGCTGAAAGTTTGTCACTTCAAGAAGGGGACAGAGATTTGCAACTACAGTTACTCCAACACCATCTTGGCTGTCAAACTCAATAGACAGGTGAGGAGTAATTTTGACAAGGTGGAAGCATGGGAAGGGGTGTGGATCTTGTTTTGGCACTCGTGCTGATGGATGTTTCTTCCTTTGGTGACAGAATTGCTGTTTGAAGTGAACTTGTCCTTTTCCAACTGTAGATTCTCTAGGGCACCTCAGTGCTGGTATTTGGTTAAGTATTTTTGGTTCTGTGTTTATGGATGTACTTAGGAAAGGCCCTGGGTAAGCTGGGCATGCTTTGAGCAGGGGGTTGGATTGGAGACCTTCTGAGGTCCCTCCCATCACTGACTGGTGAAAACTTTTTCATTAAGTCCCTGGAACTACATTTTTCTGTGTTACTAAGTCAGTAGTAGGCTGTCTTGAGCCAGTTCATTCTACCTAGAGAGAATGAAAGGAAAATCTGCTTAGTGTCCATTCCCAGCCCCAAAAATCAGGTCTAGGAGGATGGGTTTCCTCTTTAAAGTCATAAGGGAAACAGTAGCATTAAATGAGTAACATCTTGTTAGTCATCCAGATGTCTACAGAAGTGTACATGAGATCTTGAACTTAATTTAAAAACAAAATAGCCCCTCAGAAATAATAGGCTCTGTAAATGATTTTAAAAGTCTTGTATGTGTTTTTCTGTTTAGTCAAAGCTGAAAATCATTTCCCTGTGTGAATTGGCCTCTTGAGGGGGGAAAAATAAGTAAGGGCAGGGACAGAATAAGAATTAAGTAGCTTTAAATGAAGGTTTCTGCCTTGCTGACTCAAACTAGTAATGTAAATCATTTTCATTTAAATTAATTTGCACTAGCATGGTTGAGAGGAGTCAAGTGCAGTGGTCAGTTCAAGTGGCCCAGTGTAGTATTGTGCTGTTGAAGCCTTGTCAAGAGATGTATCTTCTATCAGATTCTTGTTCCTTCCCATCAGGTGGGTACAACCTTCTCTACTGGAAGGTACCTAGTGCAATTTTTGGATACAATTATTTTTTTAGGATTGATAAATGAATATAAACTGGAGCTTGATATCAGCATTTCTTCCTCTCTCCCATGTCTAGAGGCTGATAGTATGTCTGGAAGAGTCTCTTTATATACACAACATACGAGACATGAAGGTATTACATACAATCAGGGAGACACCTCCCAATCCTGCAGGTAAGTGTGGTGTTAGAAGGCAGCAGAGCTCTAAAAAAGTGCCCTCTGAGCAGTACTTCCTACAGGTACTGCATTGTTGTTACTTTAATTTGAAAGTGGAACTAACTAAATACATGAGTGTTGTCTTAAATCCTACCCATTTAATCCAGGTGAGGTCTTTGAGGATAAATAGCAGATTCTGCCTTAAACTGTCTTCCCAGTATTTCAGTCTCCTAGCATGGATGTCTTGGAAAATGTTAGAAGTAGTAGAAAAACAAACTGGACTTTGCCAGCACTTGGTGTAGTTGAAGACTTCATCAGGTTAATACTTTAGGAATCATGGCAGACATGGAAATTGTGCTGCTTAATAAGTTATTGCAGCTCTATCAATACTCTTCTTTTCCTACTTTATATTAAACTTTAAATAGTTGAATATGAATAGTTAAATATTGTGGTGCAGGTACTCTCTGTGGTTACTCGCCCTTGTTCTGCTTCTTTGATGCCTTGTGAGGATAACTTCAGTTCTCTTTGTAATACTCAAACACAAAGTTTTGCTGCCTGTCTTGGAATTTGCCTCTTTCCAATTCTGTTTTCTGTATCCCTCCTAGGGTTGTGTGCTTTATCAATAAACAATGACAACTGTTACCTGGCCTATCCAGGAAGTGCAACTATTGGAGAAGTACAGGTCTTTGACACCATCAATCTGGTAAGAACCTTTGTGAATGCTGCTTCCACTTCTAAAGATGCAGTTTTGGGGAATAACCTGCTCAGAGGAATTACTAGACACTCAGATTCCTCTCCATCAGTTTGTAGTGTCTTTTATAGCTGGGCTTTGTAGAACATTGGCAAGGAAAATACAGATGCTAATATTAGATTTGATGAGCAGAGTTGGACAGGTGGGTGGAGCAAAGGAAATAACTTTTATTTGAATTGTCTTTTAGCTATTCTTGTAGTCTCCATGCACATGCTTCAGTGGTAATTTTATGTACTTAGCAGTTGCTGAAACAAAAAATGAAAGTATTGTCCATCAAGATCCACATCTCCCTAGAATGCTCTTAAATATGCAGTCTCAAGCTGCAGACATGAAGATTTTAGCCTCTAGTGTGCTAAGGTTGTATTTTATTGATCCATTCCTGCAGAGAGCTGCTAATATGATCCCAGCTCATGATAGTCCCTTGGCTGCTTTGGCATTTGACGCCAGTGGTACAAAACTTGCCACTGCATCAGAAAAGGTAAGGGGGCTTTGGATTGACTTGCCAACAGGGATAAAAACTGGTTCCTAAGCATTTTAAGTAAGTTTAGGTGCACACAATTCCATGTGCAAGGGCCAAAAAAAGAAGGCTTAGTCACAATGGCAGATCTAAGTTAAGAACTGTTAATGGTATTCAGCACAATTTCCATGCTGTGAATTGTTGGCTAATAAGGTTATTGAAATAAACACATTTTAATCTGGCTGTAATTAGGGCAATCCTCTAAGTGTTTGTGTCTCCCATTAGTGCAGGGTGCTTACTAGAAATTAGTTGTCTTGTTTTGGTGCTGTCTTCCTAATGAAAACAAGGCAGTTAAAGTCAAAACACAGAGAACTGTCTTGCCAGTCTTTGGCACACGATGATAAATTATCCATCTAAATTGTATAAATTAGGGAGTCTGAAGCCTCTGCTGTCTGAGTAATAAGCTTGGAATATAAAGGTGTAACTGATTGCATCTGATACAGGCACAAAGACATCCGAGTGACTGTACTTGCAGTACTTGCCTAGTGTGGTCATTTTCATGCTCAAACAGGATAAGAAGGGCTGTTGTTGATGCAGAGCTTGTTCTCTGCATTAGTAACTCCCACCTCTTGTGGTTTCTCTACTCTTCAAACACATCCTACAAACAAACTCCATAAATATTTCATGCTAGTATGTGGTGTGCTTCAATGGCAGTAAGTTAACAGCAAAATGGTTTGCTGCTGGTAGGTGTACTCAGCTCACTAAAGCTAATACATAATGAACAAACTTGAAATAAAATTTTTCCATTATTTTTTTTCCTTTGCAGGGGACAGTAATAAGAGTGTTTTCCATTCCAGAGGGACAGAAACTCTTTGAATTCAGAAGGGGAGTGAAGAGGTAAAGTTCAACTGGGCTAATTACTGGAGCTTATTCTGTGTGGTAGAGCTTCAGTATGTTCTGCAACTGAACTGGCATCCTAATTTTTGCCTATTTTCATCTGCATTCATCCCTGCCTGTACACTTAAAACAGATCCAGCTTGAATGTCTTCCAATTTCACTCAATTGGACTTTGCTACAAATCAGTCCTGTCAAAATTGTACTCCCTCTTGCCTTTTAAAAATTTATTGGTGAGGGAACTTGTTTAAAGTGGGTCACCTTTTGTGAGATATATTGTATTGTTATGGCAATTGGAGGCAGTATATCTAATATTTTCACTCTCTTCTAAACCCTTCTAGTGCTGTGATCATTGCTAGCCATTGTGAAGTGGTACTATGACTTGTGGTAGTAGTAACTGTAGTTCTACTGTACTTTATACAGAGGTAAGACTGAGCTCAGATAGTTACTAATTGATCCCCATGTCTAGCATACATCAGAGTTGAACAGAGTTAATGGGGATCTTGCTCTTGAAGTGCTTTAAAAAGGTATCAGAAAATTCAGAATGCTTACTATGGAAATGTTCTTTTTTTCTTATTTGTGAAGCAGTGGTGACTGAAGAATCTGCTTAATTATTAATTAAACCAAATACTTTGGCTTAATTGCGAGTCACCTGCAATCTCTGACAGGAGAAGAGGAGCAGGTGAGTCCACCATGCAGCTACAATTCTCCAGCTGTCACAGCACAGCTCCTGTGAATGCTGTGGAGCTAGTTAGTGGTGAATGTGCAGAAAGACTCCAGCCTGCCAAAATAGAGAAGTAATATTCACATTTAAATCAATACCCACGAGTTAGCTAACACTGCCTTTCTTCTCACACCAATTGGCATGATACTAGAATGTGAAAAGTAATGCTTCATTGGGTTTTGTTTTGTTTTCCCCTAGGTGTGTGAGTATCTGTTCGTTGGCTTTCAGCATGGATGGCATGTTTCTGTCTGCATCCAGTAACACAGAGACAGTGCATATCTTCAAACTTGAGACTGTGAAAGAAAAGTAGGTTTCAGAGGTGTCTTTTTGTTTTGTTTTTTCCCAAGGCTTTACAATGGATTATACTCAACAGGATGAGTTCTCCAAAGTGTGGACAGATTTCTTTTGAACACTTTGTAAAGTAAAGGGCATAAGAAGCCACTTAAAAATCAGCAGCTGTACCTGAGCTGTGTGGTGTTCTCCTAGAGAACAGAAAGGGTATTTCTGTTGGAGTGAAATCAGCCATCCTTGGCAGTGTGGAGCCCTTTTAACATTTTCAGTTACCTTTTGTTTCACCTCTTCTGACATCCATATGGGAAGAGCTATCTCAGCAATGCCTTCCAGCTGCCCGTAGGGCTTTAAGAGGCACCAAACCATAAAATGTTCCTATTTCTGATTTGAGAGGACAGTCTTACTTGGATATCTGTGGAAATTGTTGGAAACAATGATTTGCTTAGTGATAAACAGGTGAATAATACTTTGAAGTGTAGCACTTTCCAGTAGATTGCTCTTGTATAATAAACCTTATGAAATGTGGTTTTATAAGCAGAAGTATCAGTTTACAATCAAACATGCTTAAATAACAGGCTGAGGCTACTGTAGGACACCTTGTGCCCTGGAACATAAAATGGAGTGCACTGGAGTTCTCAAGGGTGTTAGTTATTTCTGCAGAGAAACACATAACTGCTTAATATGCTCAAAAATAGAGATGCTTCAAAGAATTCACACACCTTTCTCATGTGAAGGCCAAGTTGGTCACTTTTTCTTCTCTCTTCTAGACCTCAGGAAGAGCCTACAACCTGGACAGGTTACTTTGGAAAAGTGCTGATGGCCTCCACAAGCTACTTACCCTCTCAAGTAACAGAAATGTTCAACCAGGGTAGAGCCTTTGCTACAGTCCGCCTGCCCTTCTGTGGGCACAAAAACATCTGTGCACTTGCCACGTGAGTGGAGAAACTGGGCCAGAGTTCACCACCCTGTTGGGTTGCCACCTTGGGCTGTGGGAGAGCATAACCTTGTCTCCAGCAGAGCAGTGGGTCACCTGCCATCATTTCAAAGCCTCTAACAGTTTAAGAGCTGTGTGTTAGAGCTATTACCTCACAGTTCTGTGAGGGGAGGAGGAGAAGACCTAATATTTGAGAATAGACTATTTGAGTGTTGTTTAAAGGTGTCTTTTACTGCAATTAAAAATTTTAGAAGAATGTTGACAACAAAACTGTGGGCTTCTAGAATGAGGGGCTTCCCTTAGTGCTGGGGAGAACTACACTTTTGTGTAGTAAATGGCAAAATTAAACAATCCAGGCTAACTATTAAAGAAGCCTTTGAAAGGAATCTCATATTATTCTTGTCTCTAAAACAGCGTTCACTAAAGTGAATTTTGAGGACTAAATCTAATCTTTATTCTGCCTTCACCAAAGGCAGTTCCCATTTCCCCCAGCTACAAAAGCAATAAGCTGAGTGGTAGTAAATTTATCTTGGGGGGGGTTTTATAGTTTTTATGCTAAATTGACCTTGTGTCTGTACTCTCACTTCTGCTCTCAAAGCACCCTTTGAGAATAATTAAGCCTTGTAACATTTCTGACATAAGTAAATACTTCCCATTAGAATATTTTGTCTCTGGAGTTGCACAGAGCTTGGTAGTGGGATGGTCACTTCTGAATCTGTTCTGCTAGGTTATACAGAAGTTGCTTGATTCCTGTGGCATCCCATTGGCCCCAAAACATGGCTACACCTTACTTTTTGTACACAGAGTTCTTTTCTAGGTGCTCTAACTCTTGAGTGTCCCCTGTCTAGAAACAAGAATGTGGGAAAGACTGGCTTAAAGTCATGGGAGGGGAGGAGAATGTCCTGATGCAAAACTGAAGTTCTCATTGATGTTTTGCTCCCCCTAAACCTTTCCAGAATCCAGAAGATCCCTCGTTTATTGGTGGGAGCTGCTGATGGGTATCTCTACATGTACAACCTGGACCCCCAAGAAGGAGGAGAGTGCACATTAATGAAGCAGCACAAGTAAGTCCACGTTAGCTGGGGATTGGGGTTTTTTTGGTGTCTGTTTTTTGTTTTTTTTCCACAAAATCCAGTTTGTTCTTAAACTCAGCGTTGTTCTGCAGAAGTCTAACTTAGAACAGCTCATTTCCTTAAACTCATCTTTTTCCAGACCTCTGATGTGAATGAGTAACTTCAGAATCCCCCTGTGCCTCCCTTCCTAGTATCCACTACAGCAAGCAGCACTTCACCAGCAGAAACTGCCCAGTTGGGATGAAGGATCAGTTGCTGGTAGCTGTGTGATCCTGTTTCCTCTGCTTGGCAGTTTGAGTTGAGTTACTTAAGAACTTGAAACATCTGACACAATCATCTCCATCAATAAATGAAATGATTAGAGAGATGAGAGATGTTACTGTGACTTCATGGAGGGAAATCTGGCCTAAGAAACTTCCTGTGTTCTGTCTCTGCTGGTGTCCTTAAAATTCCTTCCACGGATGCCAACTAATGTCTGTAGCAGTACTGTAGAACACTTCAGGAAAATAGGATGAGGTGTTGTTATTTTTTAATAAGGTTTGGCAGAAAAACTAGAAAATCTGACAATATAGTCAGATTACTTACATGATCAAACATAGAATGAAAGGATCAGTCATAGAACTAAAGCAAATAACTCATGATTATAACTCAGGTTTGCAGCTTGGGTCAATCTTTAATACTGGTTAAAAATCATACCTTTATCTGAACATTTTAAGGTAGGACCTCTGTTTTTACTTTTAAATTAAGTAAAGTCTCAAAGGGAAGTTTTATCAAGTTATTAATCTCAGAAATGCTCTAATACCTTCATTAGAGGGTTCTCTAGTGTATCTGCATGAAGCTACTGCTGCTGTGGTGGAAGAGCTCAAGAGACAATCTGTAATATTGATGTTGGAAGTGTTATCACACACTTGTTTTGAGTTTTGTCCTTTTTTTCCTTGCATCAGCTACTAGGGTTTAGATCCTAATGCCATGTCAAAGGCAAGCAAGTCACTGATGAGTCCTCAGTGTCAGATGCGAAGTGTTGTCAGATGCCTTCTCGGCAGCCCTCTGGAGTGGAGGGACCAAGTTCCTGCTGTCGTGTGTGTGTATATGTATTCCTGCACATCTGATGAGCTACTCTCCTGTAGCTGCCAGCTAAAGCTGTGGCACACCCAGGAAGAGCACCTCTCCAGCTAACCTCTCTGCTTGCTAGGCTTGATGGCAGTATGGAGCCAGCCAACGAAATCCTGGAGTCTGCCTCCCACGACCGGCCGCTGGTGGCGCAGACGTACAGTGCTGCTGTGACTAAAGGTACATATGTGCCTTCCTCACCCACAAGGCATGGTAAGGAGAAGGCTGCAAGTGGGGCAGGGAGCTCCTCTGCCTGTTGCTTCATTCTAGATGGCTACGTGAGCTCGTCTACCTCAACACTGAGCTTTTCCTAACTGCGGGTGTGATGTGGAGCACTGGTGAGCAGTAGGAAAAGAGCACTTGTGGTGTGCAGTAGCCTCCTGTAGATGGATCACTCATCTCTGCTACTTGCTGAGTAGAATGTTGTCTCCAGTTGTGGCTGGCTGTTGTAGTGGTAGTTGCAGTATTTGCCAAATAGTTTTGGAAATGCACTAACACAGTTATTGCATACAGTAGTTGTGTGTCCAGACCTCGTGCAAAGCATCTGAATTGGAGCCCTTGTGTTTTAACAAGGTTAAGTGCTCCTGTCGTTCCTTTGTGGGAACAGTGACCTTTTAGCCTGATTTGCTGCTCTGTTAAATTGAAAGGATGAGAATCTGGTTAGAGCTGCAGCTCCCCAAGCAGAGTTTCTACCATCTTTGTTTGGCACTCGGGCCAGTGCTTCAGCTGCAGAGGAAGGACAGTCTGTGCAGCATCAACACTGCAGCTGGAGTGTGTGGGAGGAGATTAAGGAAAACATCAGCCTGCCCAAGGCACACAGACACAGACTAGCTTAATTTTGATCATGAAGTGGTCTTGGCTTGGAGAAACAGTCACAATAAAAGCAGAGGTAGGGTGGTGCTGACACTGTTGCAGGTCATGTCTGGTACTTCAGCCCTAATCACTCACTTAGGATCCAAGCCTTAGTTTGTGCTGCTGATCCCCCAAATACTCCTTCCTTTGATTTTATGCTGCTGATCCCCCAACTACTTGTTCCTTTCTCTCCAGCCTACACGGATGACCTGGGTGCTGTGGGTGGAGCTTGCCTGGAAGATGAAACCAGCTCCCTCAGATTGGATGAGGACAGTGAGCATCCTCCCATGATCCTTCGGACGGACTGAACTCTGACCTGTGAACTCACTCCTGAAGCAGAGAACACTGGCTTGATGTTTCCTGAGGAATCTCGTGTTATGCTGCTATGAACTTTGACATGAGTTGGGAGAGAGGATGACAGACTCTTACAGTTTTAAGTCGTAGCTGTAGTCCTAATTCTATACAATTGGAAAAAATATATGGTTTTCAATTCAGTGGCTTTTAATCTTGCTTATCTATTTTAGCTGTGTTTATTTTTTTTTGTTGCCAAAACCTGCTGTTGGTGCAGCCCTCAGAGCCTACTAGCTTTGCATGCCTTCATGTGCCAAGCAAGCATGGGAGGGGGAGAGAGAGAAGCCACTTTATAACAAACCCAAGTTTGTATTTTTTTTATATATGTATATAATATTTAGCTTATATAAGGAAGGAGTAGAGAAGTGGTTCTGGAAGCTGAGATGAGTTCTGCACTGACAAAGGTCCAAATGGTTTCCTGTGCATGGGCTTGCAGGCATACCTAGTGACTGACATGCAACCTTTCAAATGCAACAGCCTGGTTTTATTTGGGTTCTCCCTCCCCTTTCCTGGACCATTTTGTTAATTAAAATTCCTTCTGAATGTTGTGTATTTGTGGGACTGTTCTGTTTGCTGGGATAGAGAACTGGAAGTGTTTCCCTGCGTAAGGATATAGATAACAGAAAGTGCCTTTACAGGGGAGAGGAGGAACTGCTGCAGGAATAAAGCTGGAATGAAGGAGGAATTGCTAGAGACTCTGGTTTGTACACCTGGAGTACTTGGCTCTCTGTAGCCTTCAGTGGCTGACAAGCTTGTGGGTTTTTTTTAGATCAGACTTGGAATGCACTTTCTTTCTCTCCTGTAGATTGTCTTATTTCCTTGGCAGAGTAGCAATAACCTTTTTTTAAACACTTTTTTTTTTAAATTATCTGAAGCAAGGATTCTGTCAGGCTGGAGGGAAGTCCCCAGTATGGCAGCCCCATCCTTTAAACAGCCTTTTTCAGCTGGAAGGTGTAGCTCAATTCTTGCTTCTCCCTAGTCTGAGGCTGAGTGTACTGCTCTAATAGTGAAGGTTCATGATTTTTTTTTTTCCAGATACTGATGTTAATGACTTTGAAAGATTAATTTTCTTCTGGGTTCTCTTCTGCTGGTTAACAGTACTTTTCTTTTTTGATGTGTTTTTTTTTTTTTACTTCCCTTTTCATCAGAGTACCTCTTGTGATACCCTCCAAGGACTGGTTGTCTCTTTGGCATGTTTGGAATAAACCCTTCACTACCCTGACCCTAGCCAGGGTTTTCCAAGGCTGAGCAGTGCTGCAAACTATTTTTAGGATTGTAATGTGCCTTCTCTTAAGTCTTGGATAACAGTTAGTGAGCAAACGATCAGCAAAGTGCTTGGTGAGTGTCCCTCTGCTACAATGAGCCTGCTTTGCCTTTGTGTGGCAACGTGGGTTGTTTCCTTTCCCTCTGCTGGCTGCTGCAAAGAAATAAAAGCAGGTGAGGAAGTGGCAGATCTTGAGAGGAGGAGAGAAGCTGTGTGAGAACTCCCTACCACAGCTAGGCAGGGATGTGCTTTCAGGACTGGGTGCTCTTAATGAGGCTTCTTTCTTCTGAAAGTGCAGAAGTGGTGGCAGCCCCTGCCAAGAGATCTGCCTGTGTCAGTGAGGCTGCTGTTAGTCTGTGGAAGATGTTCTCACACGAGCACATGTGGGAGAGAAGGGGTCAGGCTTCTTTATTCACTGGAAACCCTTGGCTGTCCTGAGTGGTTGGCTGGAGTGGCTTGTGATGTCCTCTCCAGCACCCAGCAAACCACAGGGCCATGCTGAAATCTCACTTAGTCTCTTGATTTTAAGCTCTGGCTAACAATTAAATTCCATTGTCTGGAATTTTTGTTATATATATTTTCACTGCAAGTGCTATCAGCTGTGCTGTGGTGTTTGTAACTGCAGAGTAAAACACAAGTCTTGGAGTAAACATAAGCTCAGTGAGCTTTGCTGGCAAACTGAACCACCCAGGAGCTGTCAGATGTCTGCTCCTTCCAGACTGAAGCTGGTAACATCCCTGAGAACATCCTCAGAGGCTTGGCCTGCACTCCACAAGCAGAGTTAGCAGTAAACACACACAAGCAACACAGGTCTGCTGAGCACATGAGTCTTAACCACTCTTGAGTGTAGCAAAGGCCACGTTCAGTAGTAAAATTTACCCCTTGATGAGATTCCTAACTGCTAAAAATTGAGAACATTTATCATGCTACTTTTACCCCCTTCTTAACTTTCACACCTTCTCTTCCACAGGGGAGTTGGGGGTCCCACAGTCACTGTGTCCCCCATGTGCTGTAGTTGCTGCTCCTGCTCCCCCCACTGCCTGTCAAGTTGCCATCCCTGGCTTGGTCCACTCTTAAGTAGAAGCTGGAAGCCAGTTCAAGTATCAACCTTTTTGTTGTTGTAACTGGGAAGTTTTGGTTTCTTTTTAGAGAACAAGAGTATTAATCTTCTGGGGTTAGTGACCAGCACGGAGCTGGTAGGGGGAGTAGGTGGTTTCTGGTTCCCACTGAGAGTGTATTTCAGAGCAGTGGCAGTAGTTTGTCTTAAGTTCATTGCATGAGGATAGAAACTTTTTCTCACATAAAATATGACTAATTTCCCTCTGATGGCTTCAGGCCATCAGTAACCACCCTGTTGTGGTGTGCTACCAAAGTTAGAAGGCTTTCAGATGGGGGTTGCACCCCAATGACACAAAGATGTTTTGGTTTTTTTCTTAAACATACCAGACATGGTGTGTGCAGCTGCTTGCTCACCTGAGTGTGGAGCAGGTGGGGGCACTGCTTGGCTCTGTGGACTGGGGGGTGTCTGAACGTTTCTGTCCTGATGGTCTAACAGCCCTGGATTCCCCAGGGGAATTAAGCCAAGGAGGCTGTGGCCATGGGCTTCTAGTCATACGATATGGGGACACCTCTACAGCCCCTCTCGTTTTAGTCTGACCTTCCCTGGAAGGACAGAGTCTCTTCTGTGACAGTGTCTGTCTCCAGGTACAGGCTGCACTTCCTCATAGCTTTTTTTTAACTCCATAAAGGGCTGGGGCAGAAGTAGGCAAACCAAAGCTGGGGAGGAGGGAACCCTTGTGAACTTGGCATCCTAAACTCAGGTCTTGGGTTGCAGTGGGATCTGTTCCCAGGGAGTACCTGGGGGAAGGAGCTGGTGTGATGTGCAGACAGGCAGTGAGTGTACTGGCTGTGGACATCTGTGTTTACCCGGCGAGTTCTGAGGCAGAGCTTTTATCTGCTCCCTCTCCTCTTATGGAGCTGTTTCCAAAACACAAGTGATAAGATAGAAATCTAGCAGTTAAAAGGCTGGGCCTGGCAGAGGAGGAGGAGGAAGTAAAAAGCATAAAAAGCTGTTTCTTCTGAGGCCCTGTTCAGCAGGACGCTGGGGCAAGTGCTCCCTCGGGGATCAGGTGCTGCAGCCAGCTCCTCAGGCCTGGATCTGCAGAGAGTGCAGACAGAGGTGGTGGCTTTTCAAGGCTGCCTGAATGCAGCTAGATACCCGAGAAGACTCTTAATTCAGTGACAGTTGTCTCCACGGAGGAAACACATCTGACCTGCACGTGATAGTGCAAAGGGAGGAGTTGAGGGGAGAGCTGCCAGCCTGGTGAGCAGGGCAGCGTGGAGCCCTGAGGAGTCCATCAGCAGAACACTCTTTGTTACATCCCATGCTGTGCTTCAGTAGCTCTGCTAATGGCATTAGCACCAGAGCAGCATGCAGGAAGGTGGTAGAACTTCTTTCCCTGTTGGTGGCTGAGCTACTCGCTGGGCCGCTGGAGGGGATTAAACGCTGCAGAGGTTTGGGGAGCTTCATTCTCTGCTCCAGCTGTCCCGGCTCACAGCCGCCTTGATTTAACCTGTTACCCTCTGAGGGTGAGGCAGAGTGTCCTCTCCACGTGTGCAGAGCAGGACTTTCTTTCCCTGCAATCTGTGCTGTGCTCTGAAAGGCTTGCAGTGAAGACAGCTCGGCTCTGACTAAATCGATCCTCCCAGATTCCAGTTGCACAACCAAAGGGACTCAGCAAATTCCTATTTTTCTAACCATGTCACGCCTTCATTTTAACCCTCTTCACATTGGCAAATCTCACCTTGCACTGCCTTGAGAATAACAGACAAGAAGTTTTCCTTCTGGCTTGCCAGCAGCTGCAGCTGTGCCCGTCCCAGCTGGCTCAGTGCCCTGTGCCCCTTTGCATGTGTCCCACTCGTTTCTCAGGAACAGGGAGTTCCCAAACCTGTAGCTCTGGGCTTCTGTGGGGCATTGACTCAACCCTTGGCCTACCTGGATCTATTTGCTCTTGCATTTCCTTCCTCACCTGGGGGGGGGAAAAAAAAAACCCTGTGTCCTTCTGTGCTCACTTAATCTGTTCGATGTGTGTCGATAAGTGGAAAAATCTGTCTTAACATTCCACCTCACTGAGTGTCCGGCTCTCACTGCTGCCCCATCGCTCTTTGTAATTTTATAACTGCCTAAGAAATTAAATCTGTGTTGTGATAAGTATTCTGTGTCTTCTTCCTTTTGTTTGCTGCCTGGAGACGGGGCTGGATAAGATCAGGGTGACGCCGCCGCCTCTTCCGCGCTGCGGCCCCGACTGGGGTGTCGGCAGCAACGAGCCCCCAGCCTGAGCTCTGTCTGGGAGCCACTCTCAGCTTGGGCTTTGCAGGGCCTGGGAGAGGGTGAGCTGAGTTTCTGCTGCCACGTTTTGCTCACAAATGCAATTTTCCCTCCTGTTCCTCCTCAGAGCTGCTCTCCTCGGGGCTCGCGCTGATGCGTTTTTCCCCTGCACCTCGGGTGAGTTTAGATAACTCCCTTTATCCTTTCTCCTGGGGGCTGCATCTGGAGCAGTGCTCTCATACACACCTCCCTTGCTCTGCTGGCACTCCAGACTTTGGGTGCTTCTTGCCTTCAGCCCCAGAGGAAGATCTGGAGCAAACCTGTGTGGGTGGGTGCAGAGGCACCTCCACTTCTGTACGTACCCTTCCTTTCAGAAAGCCACGGGAAACACTTTGGTCGGGGTGGGTAAGAGGAGAAAACCCCTTTCTGCTCTCACTAGTAATGGTGGAGCATGCAGTGATGATTCTCCTTGTTCTCCTGCCTGTCTGCTCTGTAGCAAGGCCTGGGCTGTGAAGCTGCAGCCATCTCCTCTCCTGACCCAGCTCTGGAGGGCAACTCTGTCCTGTCCTGTGTTTCCACTTGCTTCAGGCAAGATGGGCTCTGTTAGCTCAGATGAGTTTCTAAACTGCTCATTGGGCTGCTGGTGCCGTTTCCTGGCTTCTGCCTGGAGCAAACTGAAGCTCTGAGGAGCTGCTGGTGGATTTGGTAAGGAGCAGCAGCTTCCAGCTGTGGTGGTGATGCCAAGAACTCCCCTGTCTCCTGTGCCTCAAATGGATGTGGTTATACAGACCTACTGATATTTGGGGGGTTTGACTGTCTACAACGGGTCTATGTCCTGTGAGGAGCATTTGAGGGAACTGGGATTGTTTCTTCTGGAGAAGAGGAGGCTGAGGGGAGACCTTACTGAGCTCTGCAAGGAGCTGGTAGTGAGGTGGGGGTTGGTCTCTTCTCTCAAGTAACTACCAAAAGGATGAGAGGAGATGGGATGAAGTTGCACCAGGGGAGGTTTAGGTTGCATATTAGCAATAATTTCTTTCCTGACAGAGCAGTGAGGCCTTGGCCCAGGCTGCCCAGGGAGGGGCTGGAGTCCCCATCCCTGGGGGGGTTTGGCAAGCATGTGGATGTGGCACTTCAGGACATGGCTTAGTGCTCATGGCAGTGTTGGGCTGATAGTTGGACTTCATGATCTTAGAGGTCTTTTCCTTAATGATTCTGAGTCTATGAAACCCGACCCTCTAGTGCTGAGATTGGCAGTCTTGTCTGCTGTAACTGAGTCTGGCTCATTAAGCACAAATTCCCAGAGAAGGGATTGAGAAATCTCATCTCCAATTATTTATCTTGTGAGAGGGGTAGAGATGGACTCGTGCCCGGGTTCCTTCCCAGCACACTTTCTTGTGGTAGCAGGTAGACCTTGGGGGCCAGCTGTGCTGTGGTGCCCTACCCAGCAACCAGGCTCCAAGACCCTTTGGTGCTGGAGTCTGAGATGTGCTCTTGTCCAAAATTACTTCAATTTGTGCTCCCTTGTTTCTGAGCACACACCTTTTGTGTGCCCCATCTAACCTGTGCCACATCTACCCTGGCCCAGACAAGTCTCGGCCAGGCCCTTGGCAGAGACCTCTTCAGCTAATTAATGGTGTAATGTGAGCTAATGAGGGCGTTCTGCCCAACCCACTGGAGTCGAGGAAATCTGGTGCCTGCTTGTCCCAGCACTTGGTTGTTTTGGTTCTGGTGTTTCTCGCAGTGAGTGTCGTTAAGTTACAGGTTAAAATAAAGGATTTGGAGATGACTAAGTCTGGGTAAGTCCATAAAAGAAGCTGGAGGATTGCTGATGGTATTTTCATGTTCTGGATACTGTTTTGGAAGGACCTGGGAGAGAAAGGGAGATGTGTTGGGGAGCACTGGGGGGCTCCAGCCTGTCACCTTTGGGTGGCAGGTGCCAGCTTGGCATGTCCCCTGGGAGCCACGCAGGGCAGGTGAGCACTGCTTGCAAAGCCCTTCCTGGCACTTCACCTCTGCAGCCCCAGATCAGGGCTGGTCTTTCATCTGTGGGGGGCAGCCAGAGCAAGGTCCCAGCAGGAGCCTGGCCCTTCTGTGAGGGTGAGGGGCTGGGGGGGCTGAACAGTTGCTGGATGGTGGTTCCATCACCTCCCCGGGACACCCATGGTCTTTCCTCCCTTCCCCAGGAGCATCTCAGCCTTCTGCTCCCAGAATGTCCCTCCTCTTCCCTCAGCAGCATCTCAGCCCTTTTCCCCACCCAGAGCATCCCTGCCCCTTCCCTACCACCATTCCAGCCCTTACTTCCCTGGAACTTCCATACTCTTTCCTCCCTTCCCTGAGAGCATCCTGGCTGCCTGCCCCTGGAGCATCCCTACTTTCCCCAGCAGCATCCCAGCTCTTTTCCTGCATCTGGAGCATCCCTGCTCTTTGCCCAGCATCATCCCAAGCCTCCTGCCTGGGAAAGCTGCTCGGATGCTGGAGAAGGAGCTCGGCTGCAGCTCTGCTGGGCTGGGGGGACTGTGGTGGGACCAGCCCCTCGCAGGGGATATTGGCTTAGCTCTGTCTTTAAGCCAGTGACTGTGCCTCTGCTCTGCCACCTTCTCCTCACCAAATCCCATGGTGGCTTTTGAAATTGGCCCCAAAACTTGAGTCCTGGCAGGAGGGGGCAAAGCTCTGGGTTTGCCTGGCCCCACATCCTCTGCTGAAGTCT
>NW_008611487.1:0-4150 GCF_000691845.1 Merops nubicus | reverse complement strand
TAGGGAAATACAAACCCTGTGCTGAGTCCTCCCTGTGCTCTGCTGGGGACCCCTCAGCCTTTCAGCCCCAGACGCTTGCTCTGTATGGGCAGCAGGCACAATGAAATCACAGGGAGCATCTCTGCTTCTCTGCTTTCCTGGCCAGAAAACAATTTTGAAAATGAAAGCAGGGAGACAGAGCCTGGAGACCTTATCTCACTCTCCTTCGGCGTTTCAGATAGGAAAGAGCCTTTCTTCTCTCCCAGGGCCAGAGCCCATTTGCATTTCAAGAGGTCGGGACGTACCTCTTGCTTTTTACCCTGTGAAAGGCGTTATTAAAAGTCTCTTTGGAAACAAAACAACACACCCGTGGAAAGATGGCCTCGGCGAGCTCAAATTAACTGCTCCTGTCATCCCTCATTTCCCTGGCTGCTGCTGGAGGATGCTGGAGAGGAGGTAGGGGCACCACTGAACCAGCAAATGGTGCAAAACCTCCAGCTCCTCTGTAGGGCCCTGGGGGGGAGACCTGCTGGGCTGAGAGGGTTGGGGGGGGTCCTATAGGAGCTGGGGGGGTTTGCACCCCATTGCCCTGCCCAGGATTGACTCTAGGACGTGTGCCCCAGCGAGGAGACCTCAACAACCACCACCCCTGCTCCTGCCAGCTCCCAACTCACCCAGGAGCTCAGCCTGGCCCTGCCAGCCCATCCTGCCTCTCAGAGGGGGGCTCTGGCAGCCCCCACCTTGGCCGGGCTGTGCTGGGCACTGCTCCCTTTGTTCCCTCAGCTGCTGCCTCTGCCCTCCCCGAGCTCTCCGCTGCCGCTCATTTATATTGGAGTTTGCATTAGCAGATGCACTCTGGGATATTCAATTACTTATAAAGAGCTGGAGCAATCAAGGGGGTTGGGTTGGGGCTTGTTTTTTTTCCCAAGGTTTTGGGTATTGTGCTGCTTATTTTTCTTTTTTTTAACTTGCTTTTAAAGGAGCTGTGGAGATGGGTTAAGTGGTGGCACGGGCTGAAAAAAAAAAAGAAAAAAAAATATTAAAAGTGGAGTAAAAAGGGAGAGAAATAAATAAATAATCCTGTTTATAAAATGAAACAGCCGGGCAGAAAAATGATCTCCGGGAAAAAAGCAGCTCCCAGGGCTATTTTTAGCTCTTTTGTTTCTTTTTCTCCCCCTCCCTCCGCCACCCCCCTGCAGGCTGTGGGTTTGGTGCATGTCAGTCCTGCTGTTCTCCCTCACCTCCTGAGGGCCAGGTGATGCCTTTTTCATATTTTTTTGGGCATCTTATTTCTAGTGTGGCTGCCGGGGGGAGGGCAGCAGGTGGGGCTGCAGGGGGAAGTGCAGCAGGAGAGGCTGTGCAGGCATCACCTCCAGCTCAGGCTGGGAGAACGGGGGGGGACAGCGAGGGCTGTGGGTCTCCTGCAGGACCTGTCAGCAGTGGGGTGACCCCTCTGCCCCCCACCTCAGCCCCTTAGCAGCTTCAGGGGCTGCTGGAACTCCCCAGAGTCCCCTTTGCCCAGATCCTGGGTGGCTGCAGTCATGCTCCCTGCAGCTCTGGGGCAGGAGTCCCACTTGGTGTGGTTTACATCCTTCAGCAGCAAACGGGGCTGGAGAAGCTCTGGAGATGCACTGGGTCCTTCTCCTGCCCCTGGGTGCCACCACTCCTCAACTCTTCCCAGCAAAGCTTTCCTCTGCCGCCCCCAAAGGCACCCGACCCTTCCCCAGGCATCATGATCCTCCCTCAGCCCCAGACCCATCACATCCCTCCTGGATGCTGCTGCCACCCCGGGATCCCTCTGCCACCAGCTTCCCCCCATGCAAACATCCTCCCGGGCTCCCATCTTTCTGCCCCGATGGAAGAAATACATAATTCCTTTATTATTCAATTAGGAATTTAACACACAGTCAGGTGATCGCTTTAAGAGGATTTCCTCTAAGGCAGGATTTGAATAACAGGGCTACGAGTAATATATTCCCTTAACTGGTTTATTCCTTTATCAGATTTTTTCCCCCCCCTTAAGCACTTTAATGCATTTATTTTCCCATTGTCGACACTTTTCTCCGTGCTCTCCCTCCCTCCCCAAGCTTATGCAAATCCCCACAAGGCGTTTAACAGGCTGGGTGTGTCAACACTGCCAAAATCTTTGCCACAGCCTTAGGCTTTGTAATATATTCCCTTAACTGGTTTATTCCTTTATCAGATTTTTTCCCCCCCCTTAAGCACTTTAATGCATTTATTTTCCCATTGTCGACACTTTTCTCCGTGCTCTCCCTCCCGCCCCAAGCTTATGCAAATCCCCACAAGGCGTTTAACAGGCTGGGTGTGTCAACACTGCCAAAATCTTTGCCACAGCCTTAGGCTTTGTGTGTGCCCCTGCTGCTGAGGAGGGGTGGTGGGACCAGCCTGGCCCCCCCAGCCCCTTTCAGCCCCGGCTGGGGAAGGGGCCCCTGGGCTGGGAGCTGCATTTTTCTAGAGAAAAGGCTGGAGGAGAAAGTAGCTCTTTTCTTTTGCAAGGCGAATGGGGAGCGGGGGGTTGACCTGTCTGCTGCTGTTTGCTGCCTTGTCGCTCAGCTTTTGGGGTGCTGGGGGTGTGCGTGGGGGTGTTAAGTTGCTGGGGGGAAATGTCTGTGAGGGGGATGGGAGCAGAGGATGGAGAGGAGGGTGGTGAAATAACCCAGGAGCTGATATCAGCGTGGGTTCGCCTGCACCCCACCCACCCCCAGGGCAGTGGGGACACAGGGGTTGTCACCTCTGGGTGCCCACCCACACCCGGAGCCCTGTGGGAACAGCTTTGGGCATCACTGCCAGGAGGAGCAGGTGGATTTCTCCCACTAATTGTGCAGAGGGTGGCTCTGCCCCTCGCCTGGGTGCTGGGCTGCTCTCCAAGGAGGTGGCACCTTGGCCCCAGGCCTGGCTCGCTGTCCTCTGGGTCTTGTTTTGAGGGGGGTTTAACAGCCCTCATGGCTACACCCTCATGGCTCTGATGTGCCTGGGGGGTGGGGGAGAAGCCTGGAGCACTTTGGGAGATCCGTTTGCCCTGTCTTCCTTAGTGGAGTGTTCACTCTGAAACCTACTGCCAGCCAGTTGGACACTAGATAAAGGGAAGCTGAAGGAGGAGGGTGGTATGTGGTAGCAGGATGGGGGGAGCTGGTAACTCACATTTTCTCTTTGCTTTACAGCTGCTGGCAAGACCCTTTATGAGCCCAGCATTAGGGGGGGACCCCATCCAAGGGTGGCTGTCACTGTTTTCTCCTTCCAGAGAAAAGTCTCTTCTCTCACCCTCTGCCTCTAAATAGCCCAGAGTGGGAGCAAGCTGAACCAGCCCTGCCTGGCTGCTCTTTCCTCTGCACCCACCACTGATTGTCTCCTTTTTTAGCCCCTCCTGCCACTCTGCCTGTGCGTGCAGCAATTATGCAAAGTTGCAATCAAGGAGCTGAATTAGTAGCTCATCTTGGGTTAATTAGTGATGGATGCAAATCTCTTCCAACAAAGAAGCTGAGGTAAGAAAGGCAAAGGCTGTGGGCATCCTCTCTGGGTTCCTCCAGCTCTCCCAGGCTGGTTTAGCTGATTTGGGGGTGGGAGGGATGCAGGGAATAACCCCTGGCAGGAGGATCAGGGCATCCACGTGGAAGAATTTGGTCCTTTGGCCTTGTGGCAAGGGCTGAGTGCCCCAAAGCCCATGCTCAGCTCAGCCTCTGCATCTCCCTGGAGCATTTAAACCCAGTGCTTTGGGTTTAAAGCAGCCCCTCCTCCCACCCCGGTGCTGCTGCAAAGCCTGGGGAAACCCAGTTAATCCCCGTGGCTTCCAGTGCCGAGCTCCAGGCACTGCTGGGGATTTCTGTCCTCCCACAATCGCATTGCTGCAAACCCCTCTGCTTGCTCTGAGCTAATTCCCTGCCTGCTGCCTGCTTCTCCCAGGCCCTGACAGCCCCCCCAGGGGGCAACATCCCGGGTGAATCCCCCCCCTCCAGGCCCAGGATGCTCCTGGTGTGGGCACAGCACAATCACCCACCCTTGGGAGCAGACCCCAGGGAAGGCTGCCAAGGGTGGGGTGCTATCCAGAGGAGCTTTCCAAGAGGGGATTGGAGGCTTGGGAAGAGCCCCCACCCGTGGAGTGGAAGAGCTGGATGTGCTGTGGGGAGCCTGGCAGGCACAGATGTTCCAGCCC
>NW_008611486.1:126450-128845 GCF_000691845.1 Merops nubicus | reverse complement strand
AAAAAAAAAAAACACCAAACCAAACCACCAAAATAAAAAACATTACAGAATAATATTCTTCTGACTGTAAAGGAGAGGTTTACTTAATTTTTACTGGAGGGAAAATGAGAGAAATTTACTTTGTGAGACAAGTATCAGCCTTGGTGAACTCTTTTTTTTTTTAAGGTAAAAAAGTAGTAACTAAACCAAACTGAAATTAAGTAACCTCAAGAAAAAGAGATGGACAGCATATTGAGAAGTGTTCTTTAGACAAAGTTCTTTTTTTTTTTTTTTTAAATATTCATTCTTACTTTAGGCAAAACCTATTGCAGGGAAAACAGCTGGAATTTTAAACTCATTTAATAACACTTTGCACCTCCCTAGCAGCTCTTTACTAGATTCTCAAAGGGCTTTAGAAACATGAAGGGATGAATATGTATTATAACCAGATGAAGTATTATTATGGTACATTAATAATGACCTGCAAATCTAGAAATAGTAAATCAAACTACAAAATTTTGAACACACATTCTTTAATGCAATTCCCATTCTTGTTCTGCTATGGTAACCAGACCAGCTGCTTTGAAAAAAAGTCTCAAAACAGAGGTTTTCACTATTCAGAAAATTATTTTTAGTGTCTAAGGCAATAATATCCAAGCACCTGGCCAATATCCAAGTACTGAGACAGGACAGACCTCACAAATTCGGCATCCATTTCAAGACCATTATAGAAATAAGTCACAAAATTCAGAACTTGATCCAAACTTTCCTGAATATTCAAGGATGGCCTACATTCAAAATTCCAGTATGAATTCTGAAATTTTAGTACAAAGGAACATATGGGGCTCCATTCAGTTTCTATGACCACTTCTGTTCAAGACCTAATACTGGAAGAGGCTTCTCATCACCGCAGTTGAACCCACACATAACCTTTACCTGCAGTCCCCTTGCTCTGCTAGTGAAAGGCCCAGGCAGGCTCAGGAAATCAGAAAGCTGGTGCTGAAACAGGGAAAGCCAGAGAGGGCAAGATACAGACTTCAGCATCTGCTGGGACCTGCAGCAGCAGTGCTGGCTAAGCCTGCAAGCAGGACACCCATCACAGCATCACGTCTGAGAAGAGCCACATGCAGGTAGAGTTGGATCTCTGAACAAATCAAAGTTCCACAGAGCCACCCAAGTGACACAGCACTGAATACTACATCTTAGAAGGTATTTTGGTACCCAAAACACATACAGGCTGTTATGGGAGTTTTCAAAAGCATTTGGGCCAAATTTTCATTGATTTCACTTCACTCTGAGGTTCTAGATGCCGCAGATGAACAGCGAAGTTAGTGTTTATATGAAATAACAATGAATTTTTTTTTTCACCACAAGTAGCATTACTTATATAAAAATTTAACATTTCTGATATTCTGAGACCTTTCTGAAGCGTACTGAAATATGTGCAGCATTTCACAAACTACTGAAAAGCAGCTACCTCTGTAATAAAATATACCAGGTGTCCCTGCAACAAGAGAGCATACAGAAGAGTTTTAGGAAGAGTATTCAGAAGTGAAACTGCAAAAGGAAAGGTTAAGTAGATAGAATGTACTCTGTGAAACAACTCTGATCTCCTTTTTTATTTTTTTCCATCACAATTGTCCATCCTTGGTTTTAGTACTCAGCCAAAAACTGGTATGGCCAGCACTGTCACTACTTTTTCTATCTAAGCAGTGAGCACCACCTACTGCAAGGGAAGATTGCAACCTGCTTAGTCAGTTGATCAATTACTTTCTGATTTTCTAAAGCCATTACTGCTGAATTTCTGACTAGAACTCTGTATAGCTTTCATGAGGGACTGGAGCTGATCGCTTCTCAAAATGGAGTGTTTGTGAGCTACCTGTAACATGTGCAGCCCTTAGGTATTAACTAGCTGAAGGAAAATGAAAAATAATATCTAATCAATTAACCTAGTGTAGAAAAGCAGAACTCAAAGGCAGCTAGTGGGAGAAATTAATTCACCCTGACCCTTTAGACTTGATCTGTGACTAGCACCTTAGAGAAACTATTCACTGACCCGTGTAAAAGCTGTACCACTCCTTAAATATAATAAATAAATTAGTTTTAGCACTGAGTTTGACACATTTCTATACAAGAGCTAGACTTGGTTCAAGAAAAAGGAAGAGAGCACAGAGAATCGCTCCCCTTTCCCATCCCAGAAAACTGGCAGGGGTTCTAACACCCCTTATGTGGTGCTCAGACACCCTCTTTCCACTGTAGATGAAACCCTGCTCACCTCTTCTCCCTCACAGCTGCCACTGCCTGCTTACCTAGTTGCTCCCTAACTTGATTCAATAAAAACTATTTCCATAACCTGCAACAGTTTGGCTATTTTGGACTAGAAGAGAGCGTTCTGTGACTCACACCCGTAGACCCG
>NW_008611486.1:90565-126419 GCF_000691845.1 Merops nubicus | reverse complement strand
TTTCATCGGGAGCCTAGGTGTGAGCTGAGGGGATGCTTAAGCAGGGAGAAATCAGGGTACCATCTGCAGCCAGAACAGGCTGTCTGACTGCAGCACTGAGCTGCTGCCAAGCTATGCTAAGTTACACTGGTCAGAGAGGTTCCTCAATGGCTTCTGTCTGTGACTGAAAGGTAGAGAAAATCCAAACTCTGTCAGCCTTGGTCCTGCTGTCACAGTCAAGATAAAGGTAAAGATCTTCAGCAAGCATACTTCTGAGGGCAAGACAAATAAGATGCTCAGTCAAAGGCCCTGCTGGGCATTTACAGTAAGATTGCACACGCCTGCACAATGCAAAGAAGTTGCAATGCATAAGACAATTGATATGTCAAAGAACGATTAAAAGAAAAATACCAATATAACCTAAACACCTGCAAAGCAATATAAACTCACACTCTGAGCACTTGCAGATTTTTACTTGCAGCTGACATATTGTTGGCAGAGTAAGGCAGAGAAAATCTTCCCCCCCAACCCCATAATAATGACTATGATCTTTCTTTCTTTCAAAACATTTAGCAATATAAATGTAGAGTTCTACAGTTTATAAAATATAATCCAAAATTTTCCATGTGCCTTCCTGCCTGAGGAGAGTACAAGAAAGCAAACGTGACAGTTGTGGAAATGCACAGAACACGACCTGCAGCAAGTGTGGTGACGAACAAGGTGTAGTAACTAGAAAGAAGAGAACAGAATGCAAGTGAAAAGTATTAATTATTGATAAGATAAGGGACAGATAATTACCACACTTCATATCTACCTACCTGCTATAAGGACAGAAAAGACATTTCCTGTCTAATGAGTGCTGGGTTGCAGTTTGCTCTTTTGGCTCTGAAGGCAGGTTCTCTTCTTCCTTGCTGGCTGGCACTGTCATGCACATGCTACATTATTCCAGGTTACTGTTAGTAGCCCATTGAATCATTCAAATAAAAATAATAAGAACAATTATTACATTCCAATCTGATCAGAATACAGCTTACAACAGACGTATAGGAGTAAAATGCATCCTTCAGTTGGGTCATTTACTAGAAGAAAGATAAACGTATGAAAAGAGTCCATTAGTTAAAAGAGTCCATTACATAAAAACTGCAGTGAGAAATTTATAGTCAGTAGCAAACTTTAAGCTTTTTAAAACCAACAAGACAGTGAATACCTAGCAATACACATGTGAATGTTCATATGCAGAACTTAGTGTATGCATTACCTGTATTATGGGTATATGGGTAAAAAAGCTTAAGTAAATTCTGAACATTTAGCTGTTGAATAGAGACCTAGAGCAGGTTTGGGGATTGCTTTTGCTCTTTACCAATTTTATTCCATCAGTTACTGTACTGCATGTGTTCACACTTATACAGTGATTTCATATTTAAGAGGATTCAGAACTTATATTTCTCACCATTTTATTTCAATCACCATATCTTAATGACTGCTACTCTGGTAATTGAATAAAGACTTCCATATTTACCATTTAATCTAAAATATTAACATAAAAACATGTGACAACAATATAACAACAGCAAAGCTGAACCTCAAGGCACAAAATGTATGCTGTTAGTTATCTATGACACACTGTAATGAGAACATTCATAACAAAATCCTTCTTAGTGGTGATGCACCTGTCTTCAGGCTTGCAACATATTTGTTGTATAAGAGCAATCTTGCTAAACATCAAACTGTTTTGTGTTCCTTTTTGTTTAAAACTAGTATAAAGTGGGTAGGCTGATGGAGAAATCATCATCCAAGGTTTCTGCACTCTTTTTTTCTGATACGACAGGAGATCAGCTGTCAGTTAGGAGTAGCCAAGAGATTCTGGACTTCTGACATGACCCAGCCTCTAGTCAGATCTGAATCTGCCAATGCCCACATTCATGAGAAATGCCATGCCCATGCCTGAGAAACCAGTGAGCTAGAGGCACTGGTTAGCAAAGCAAAATAATCTCTAACTTCACAGGTTATAAAAGGTGTCATCTTTCTAACGTTTTTTGCTCTTGTTAGTTCACAATGTAGGAAACTTAAAGGACTTCATGCCATGAGGCTGCTCTTTGGAGATTCAGTGCTTGCCAGCTTGCAAGATTGCCCTCACAAGCAAGTTCAGTGACTCCCAGACAAGTGACCGTGACCTCTGGTGATATGAAAAAGACTTGAAAATGCAAACTACAGCAGCTCTCAGCTGGCAGGCTTGCAGCTGAACAGGGAAGTAGACTTTTGTCTTTGCCATCTTTCAGGTGCCAGAAAATGGGTGCCAGCAGCTAAATCACTTACCTGCCTGCTACAGATGTGTTTTCCCTGAAGCACCTCCCATGAATGTAACTGTCTAGAGATACACCCTATAGGCTTGGAGGCCTGACCTTTTATTCACCTACTTACATCCAAATTTGGAGGAAAAAACAAATAGCCTCAAAAATAACCACAGCACAGGGACAAAAGAATAGGGAGCACACAGAGAAAAAAAACCTATCCGTTGGGGATACCACTATCACATTCAAAAGGGGTTTGCCTGACTAGGGTTAGATTATTGCATCACTGCTCTATTAACAAAATCCTTTTTCTAGGCATCACCTTCAGCTTGGATGGCCAGGATGGCCCACAGGCAGTCTTTCAGTGGCACCCAGCAGGGTTCAATGCAGGCCCAGGACCTGGGAGACAAAACGCATCTTCAGAGGGCACCTGTGAGAGGCAGAGGCTTCCTCACCTTTCACACTCAACAAGGGCTGAGAAACTACAGCTTTGTGCAGAGAGATGATATGTCCAATAAGGTGATTGGCAGCGTCTTGCTTCTGTGAGAAGCAGTATCTCCCAGCTCTTGCTGAGTTTCTAACAGTACGTTTAACTTCTAATTTAGGAAAGAAAAATACCATCTGGCACCTCGACTTTGAAAAGTTGCCAAACCTTGACTTACTCTCTGAATCCTCCCCAGGAAATCATGGGAACTACCTACCAAGAACAGCATTACAAAGTGTGAACAATGCTCACCTGAGCTAGCTGCATGTAATCCACCATGCCTTTAAACAGAAAAAAATAACTAATTTGGGCAGTTTAGGCATGCAGTCACCTTAAGAACTTGCCTGAGTCTCCAGTTCAGTCTCCAAACAGAAGTTAATGAACCACAACTGTAAATTCTTGGAGGATTTTCAGAATAAGAAAATAAGTCATCCTTTATAAATTAAGAAATTGGTGGTGACTTAATTTTAGAAGGAAGTCTAACAATATGCCCTGCAGTATGACGCTGGACAACACATGAGCACTGGATTCATGTCTGTGCTCATCACACTCTTATTTGTGTATTGATAAGATTTTTTTAAATAATTAAATTATTTTATAATAAATCCAGTCAAAAGAGTCACTTTGTCAAAAGAAAATGCATCCATGTCAGGGAAAAGATTTTTTAAATTGCAGACAATAAAAAGAAAGTTAAGAAAAGGGAAAATCTGGGAGGAGAAATACAATTTTCTTCATCTTCTCATTATTTGTAACCACTGGTATGTAAACTCCATATGATAATACAGGATCATTTCAGACGTATATACACGGAAGAAAGAAAACAGTGAAAATGTTCAAGCATTCTTTCTTTTGCTATTTCTGTGTCCTCCAAGACATACATTCAAAGTTTAAACAGTAACACATCACCTGGGTAGATTTATACTGAAACAAGCTAATAAATGCCATTATAAATATTACACGCAAATTGAAAACCATAGTAAAATGCATTGTACTATAGCCAGATGGCAAATCTGTAACATTAGTAGTTCAAATTATTTCAGACGAGATGTATTCTATAATACTCTTATATATCAAAGTCGGTAAGGCATTGAATTCATCCCTATGTTTCTTTACTCAAGTAAAATTTCTTTTGAATTCAAACATACAAATTCAAGCTATTTATGTTTTTAACTCTCATACATCTGTCTGTACAGAGAAGATGAAGAATGAATCTATTCTTTAACAATATGCTGAATAAAGATCAAGTGTACCAATTTTACAACAATCCGTTTCTTTATTCTAATTGTCAAGTTGCTCTTCCAAAGGGATGGTTCTTTTCCTGCTCAAGTCTACTCTCTCCGTGATTCAGGATATGCACAGTTCTCATTATGCTAACTGGAGTTGTGTGTGTAGCTGGATACAAAATTCACATCCCTCATGAAAAGCCAGATATTACTGTGTTTGCAACACTAAATCCTGATATGAGGATTTACAGACATGGAATGCCCTTCCACCACCTGCCAAATTACCAAAATCCCACATCCCTGTGTCTCAGTTTATTAAATTCCCATTCCTCCTCTTTTGTTTTTTTTTTTTTTTTTTTTTTTTTTTTTTTTTTTTTTTTGTTGTTGTTGCTTTCTTTTTTAGTTTGCATTTAGTTTGTCTTTGAAGGTCTCTGGAAGATGCTGTGTTTCCCACAGCCCTTTCCAGCTCATATTCCTGCAATGCCATTTGAGGCAGTACTATGAAAATTGACCCCACAGTGTAAACAGTGCTAGAGAATTTCCTTCATGGAAACTTTTTCCTTTCTTGCCTTGTGAACAATTATCTGGAGCTCAGTATCATTTCAGCATGTGTATGGCATGGGTGGCAGCTCAGTTTCACCTGTTTTGTATCCAGGGCAAATGGATACAAATGGAGTCTGTCACTCAGGCTGTACTTCATTCTGTAAATTCAGTTTCATTTACTAGCAACGTGTATGTAAGAATCACAGGCATACTCAAGATATCTATATAGTTCAGGAAAATGTTAAACACTGCAGAGTCCATACTATATGCAGTCATGCATGTGTATGTCCTAACTCAGGAAGGTCACATTGAAGACAGTATGCCCAATGTGGATGAATCTTCCAGATATGGGTGATGGCAAAATGTTTTCTAGAAGTTTTCTAAATGGGCTGGTAAGTACAGGGGAGCCTAATGTGATGACTTTACTCAAACCGATCCCACCTTCCTTCAGCAGAATATTTCTGCTGTGAGAAGGAGCCTGGTGCTTGCTCTGTGCACAAGTGAACTAGAACGCTGCTTGACTGTGGAGGTGGAGAACTCAAAGCAAGGCCTACTCCTGTCTACAGCATCTCTGGAAATACACTGCCATGTTTTCACAACGATCAAACAACGTTAAACTTACCAGTACACTGGCTGAAATACATCATTAAAGTGACACATATCCAACACAGGCAGAAAAATACTGATGTAGTTAAAAGCCTATGAGAACAACATGTCTTGCAGCAGCATTATGAAATGTAACATACATCCAAATGTGCAAAAGATTGCATAACTGAGCTATTTTTATACTCCCCACATGTACGGGATGCTTTTATCAAAGGAAAAAAAAGGTTGAAAAAAAAAGTAAAAAGTTTCTGACTTTCGTTAACCTTCTCTTGTAGTTCAGGTTATTTCTTTAATGCATTTATCTGCTTTAAAATTGTCTCCTTAGCCTCTCAAGGGAAACCAATATAATACACCATCACATTTCTCACAGGAGAAAAAAGAACACTTACTCTTAATAGGTGGCAATTTTGCCAGATGTTATTGACATAGTAAGTGCGAAATTTCAGTGATACTAAATGCAAAGTGCAGCAGATTAAAGAACAATGGAACAAAGTGCAAAATGAAGTTTTAAGAAGGAGCAGTGTCAAAGTCAGAGAAAGTGTGAAAAAATTACATTTTAACAACACTACTAAGAACAAGTTTACTAATTACTGTAACTGGCACAAATTTAAAAGTACCTTCCTTAGACTAAGGAAAGTTTTTTAAAGTGTGTTTTTTTTTTCTCGTCAGCGTTTTTTCTTTTCTTTATGTGCTTTAGCAGAGACATAACATTGCTGGTACTAAAACAATGACATTTGGAGTTCTTTATCTTTCACTTCTTAACCCTTTCTTATCAAGCAATATTACTGCAAATCCTGTTATTGAGCATAGTATTGAACTACAAAAAGTGCTTTGATAATTAATATGGAACAGTTTAAAATAAAGACTACAGGATTGATTCAGTCATGCTTTATACATTCACCCACTGACAGTAATGGAATTTACACAGTAAGAATGACTTCTCATTAAAAGTTTGGCAAAATCCTGTTTTGCTGTTACAAAAAAAAATCTATACAATGTGCACAGTTTCCTCATATTCAATTATCCACTAAAATGCAATAATAAAATATTACAGTTGAGATGCTCATCATCTATAAATCAGAGAAGCTTCAGTGATTTCCGTAGCATTACACCAAACTTAAAAGAAACAGTTTTCTAAATTTCATTTGTATTATTCATATTGACAAATAGAACCCATTTCTCAACTGTATACATAGACCCCTGCTGAATCCATTCCAACTACTCCTTGTACCCTCAGCCCTGGCACTGTAGCCCATACAGTCATCAGTGGGATTACAGCCAGCAGCAGCACAGCTAAGACTGAAATATATATATATATTAACCAAAAAGAAAAAAAAAAAAAAAAAAGAATGTTTTCAGGCATATGAATGACCAGGTCTGGTTTGATGTTGTAGAAATGAATGCTGATTCTAGCAGCGCTTCAAGCAGTTCACAAGTCCTTGCCCCGACTGGGGATGCAGCCATCCACACATATAACGCGGAAAAAAAAGCAGCTCTAGTTTGGGAGACAATATGCTCCCTCTAAATTGATCAGTTTTTTTCCTGCTTTTTGGAGACCCTGAAGTGCCTCATATTTTAGGGACAATTCCTGGGCCTAGCACTAAAATTCTGTGACGGAAAAATAATTCCCTTTTCTAGGATAGATTATTGACATCACTCATTTTCTTTATTTTCACTCAGTACTTTCATTATTCAGTGGGTACATTCAGATTGCAAATGAAGAAGTAACTTCAGTGTGAAGTACTGAGGATACTTTTATGCAGGTAATTCATGCAGAAACAGTAGTTGAAGCTGCAGTCTATGGTATTAGGTGTCCAAGTAACAAACACTCCAAGGTCCTTGAATACCACACCACCACACATCAAAATTTAATTTCAGCATCTGATATGCTACTATATAGGGTCTGGCTGAGCTGATTTTCCCATAGCAGCCCTCCTGGAGAAGTGCCTTTGTGTTGAGAGCTAGAAGGGTGTTGATAATACCCATGTTGTGACTACCACTGGGCAGTGCTCACATAGCACCACGGCTCTTTCTAACATCCCCCCCACAACGGGATGAGGGGGCAGGAGCTTGGGGGGAACCTAACCAGAACAGCTGACCTGAACTGACCAAAGGGATATTCCATACCCTACAAAGTCAGCTCAACTCTAATGCAAGTACAAAGGAGGAGGAGGGGGGGGGTACTCCTTGGTCCTCCAGAGCAACCACTACATGTTTTGGAGCCCTGTTTTCCAGGAAAGACCAGGCATCACCTGCTGATGGGAAGTAGAGAATAATTGGTTTTTTTAGTTTTTGCTTCCGTGTGCGGCATTACTTGCTTTTGTTTTCTAATTAAACTGCCTTTGTTTTTACCCACAAGGCTTTTGTCTCTATCTTATTTTCCTTTCCCTTTTTGCTCTGTGGAGGGAGAAGAGGAAAGGGGGATGGTGACAGAATGGCTTTGTGCACATCACCTGCTCAGCCAGTGTTAACCCACCACAGCTACATATATAGCAAGCACAATTTCAAATACAGATCTAGTAGGCAATTCCTATCTCCAACTATTGTCTGAGAAAGGGTTTAAATTAAAGTCCATTTTGAAAGAAAAGTAGCAAAGCATCAAGCTTTACTCAAATACTACTATTTTCTTATCTGTGACAAGGGAAAGTTGACTTTGCACAGGATGCAAGTAGCTTGCACTAATTATGATTCCATTAGTGGGAGATCTTCTAGCATGCCAATGGCTACCCTTTTCATGGAAATCTGATATTATGCGGTTGAATACAGCTGCACAGCTTTCTTGGGGCACTTTTCCTTAAACTGCATTTATCATAGTCATCTCTCACCACTTTTCCTTCTCATGACTGCACTTGACTCCATCGATTTCTGAACGAGAACTAAAGTTGGTTCAACTTCAAAAATCATGTACTGTACAATTTGATGTAAGGTGTGGGATTCTACCCACTTAAGGAAGAAAAGATGTGGCATTGTAGATTATTCATTTGCCAAAGGATCTGGTTCTTTCTAATAAACAAAACTCAACGTGCATTAACTTATACCCTCTAGATCATAAGAGCATAAAGAAAGCTACTGGGATATATATATATTTTTTTTTTTTAGGAGAGGCAGGAGGAGGCACAAGTCACAATATTTTCCATAAATGTACTTTTTAAAGCCTCAGAAACCAAGTATAGATCCTGAAACCCTGACATGAAGATACTACCATGCACTTCACTATTACGAGCATTGAAAAAATGTTTATAGCAGATCTAAAAGGAAACACTCTTCTCGTGTTGTTGGTGTAGTTCGCTCCCTTCTGCTATGAGCTAAGCACAGTTGATGGTGTTCACACTTTTCACTGACTTGAGCCAAAGCCCATCAGCAGTGACCTGTACTGATGATGTGCATTGGCTTCCTATCAGGAGCAATATCACTGTTAGTTTGGCTTGTCAAGTCTGCAGTAACCAGCAGCCATTGGTCTCACTGTATCAAACAGCATGGATGTGATTACCCAGATGATTATAAAATCCTTACAGGGCCCTGGCTGTCCTTGCCCCCTGGATGGTGACCTCACCTCTTACTTCCAGATTTTAAAGGAATTATTTGGTCTTAATATACTTATTCTTCTGGCTATCCCTGCTACTTTTTTTATAACAGTTTTGTTACAACTGGTGATGCAGGTCAGAATCATGCTCTGAAATTGCTATCGTCTGTGTGAAAATGCATAGACAACCTCTGGGCCCAGAAACCATTTGTGCTGAGATCCTGCAGGAAGGTGCACTGTGTGCTGAGCGGTTTCTCTCTCAAGATTTGAACAAGAAGGCAGGAATACTTTTTCAAGCACTGTTAAAAGTTCAGTATGACTCAAGATGAGTACCTCTGGCTTCTCAGCACTCTTGATTTCCTTTCATCCTCAGACAAAGAGAATGGCCATATTCTGTGCTCTATTCTGAAGTGTTTTGATATTTTATTAACAGCAATTATGAAACCCAAAGAGTATAACTAATGGTTTCTGTAGTTTCAGCATGATAGTTCTTGTGGATCTACAGCTTCAGCTAAGCTCTTTACTTAGACTCTCCATTATTTCCACGATTTTAGAACTGTGATAATATTATCTCTTAACTTCTTTTTTATCACATAGTCACAAAAAAGATGCACGTGTAGAAGTTCTTCCAACCACAACTAGTGGAAAATTAAGAGACAGTTTTCACCATTTCCCATTGTGACATTTTAAAAAATTGTTCCAGCAAGTTCAGGGTAAGTTTGCCAACCATAACTAATGTTGAACCATGATGTCAGGAATGGGGAGGAGGGTCTTTATGTGACTTGATATTTTTGTCTTAACATGTTTGTGCTAAAAGAAAGTTCATTGTCTAGGATTTTCTCACATTCAATTATCGCTATCGGCCTGTGCATTCGAGACGTATTCCTAAAAACTGCCATTAGAATAATTTTTTCTGTCTCCTCCTTCTAGACTGGCAATAATTGCTCACCTATCTCCCCCTCTACTTTTTCTCTTCCTTACATAGTAAGACTCTTCCTGTTCCCTAGGGGGGACTCATCACAGCTACATAAACCTTTGTTATCTATATCATCCACGTCTATATCTATCTATCTTACTTCCTACTACACTGTTAATGGAACTCTTTGATCTCTTGCTAAACTATAGTGGACTTCTCTGAGATAATGTTTAACCTTTTGCTGGACTTACAGGTTTTCTGTAAGTCAATAAAACTGGCTTTTAAAGTTACAACTCCATAAAGAGTCATCTCTCTATTAAGCATTTTGTACAAAGAACGCTATACTATTTCTTTCTACGCTATGACCAGGTTATAGTCCATCTCCTCACTCTTCTGGAAGTGCTTTTCAAACTACTTCGAGGATAGCTGAGGTCACACACTTTCAAGCAACACAGACCAGGTAATTTTATGCCTTTTATATATATATATTTTTTTTTTTTTTTTTTTTTTTGGAGGGGATTCTGTAGAGAAACTGTTGGAGTACCATAAAGATTATCATCATTTGTGGCTATTTTAGGCAATTTATAATCCATTTCAAGCACAGTTAGAGAGATTAGTAACCAGCAAGCGAGGGACCCTTAACAGTATATTTCAATAATTTCATTCAGTAACTCTACTATTTCAAGTATATATAAATGTATGAAAACACGTTACTGTTTTCAGTTCAGCATAGCTAAAAACATGCAATATTATTAATTCCTATGCAATTGCATCTCAAGGTGAATAAGACCTGCTTTAGCAATTTCTGTAGTTTGGTACTCACACCACAGAACAGCTTTGCAGCTTTCCCAAACCTGGACAAGGGGCTCAAAGAGTTGTCTAAATCTACCTGAAATCTGACTACAGCTCCAGCGTCAATCTTGGTTGTTACAGTGTTAAAGGTGGTAAAATGCTCATATCACATATGAGCACCTATCACTACCTATCTTGTGAAAATTATACTAAGACATTTGCATTCTTTTGATAGTTTCCATCTGGCTATTAGCATTCTCCACTGGAAGCAGACAAGACTTTCAGAGAAAGATTGAATGAAATTTTGGGAACAGACACATCCAAATTCCACAGTTTCTGCCCTTTTGAAGAATACATGTTACATTTTTTCACCTCTCTCACTGACTACATTATAGCAAAGAAGTCAGGTGAAGCACTGAAAATCTATATTACAAAACTTATTCTGATTTTTCTTGCTTTTTATTTTATGTTCGTTTCAAATTCAGCAGTAAACTATTCTCACCACTGACTGAATGTGCTGCTTTCACACAATGTGCTCTGCCCATGCCCCCATAAGCCTCAAAGAGTACAAAGAGAAGGAGCAATAACAGGAGGCTCAGACTTGTATAGTCTGTTCTAATAATCAAGAACACTTGTTTATTCACATGAGCTAGACAACTAAACTCAGGATGACCTTGACACTTCTAGGCTGCAACAAGGAAGCAGAACGATTTGAGCCTGCAGAGAACTCCAAAAGATACTGATTTAAGAATCCATTTTTAGATCTGTTTAGAAATTAACATTTCATCATACATGGAGTAAAACCTCATGTTTTGGCATTTTTCCAGCATGATATGAGGAAATTAATACACATTAGTAACAGTGTTGCTTTCACGGTTATTAGGCTTCTATATTTTTTGCAGTTATTACAGTTTTTACACTCCCCAAGTAAAACCTTCTAAACTACCTTTTCCTCCTGGATTTTCATGAAATTTACACTTTTTCCTAGAACTCCCCATGAAATGAACACTTTTCTCAGAAGGTCACATGAAATTTTATAGTACTGTATTTGCTGCAGTATTGTTTAGTGCAACAAGTTGTTTTGAATACCTCTGTTCCAGTACACTCATTGACAGATACTTCCAGTATGCTGGGGAAGTGATAGACTACAGTAATAGTTAAAATTTGCTTTCAGTTATGTGTCTGATTTGACAGCTCCTTAGAAATCTTCCACTAGGTCATTTCTACATTAACTTCTCTGTGATGTCTTGGGGAGGTAAGAACAATTTTGAGACAGGAAAACTTCAAGAATGTATTGAAAATGTCATAACACTTTACTTGCAATTGACTTTATGTAAAACTATGTCTGAATTACTAGTGAAAGTGTGTACCTTGATGAAAGACATGAATAAAAGAAAACAGGAAAATGAAATGTGTTACAACCAAACTCCCCCTTTTTGTGCCATTTTTAATATCTTTATATGCAAAATCAAACACTTGCTCTCTTTTCCTTGTTCTCATTCTTCAGCAAGGAGAGAGTAATAAATATTTGTTCTACTTTCAGTCTTCTCAGAAAGCTGTCATTCTTCAGTGACTGCACCAAAACTGCTAACAAAATAACTTGTCCTATCCTATTCCACTTCTTCAACCAATTTCTCACTAGGGAAATGAAGACCTGACTAAAATAATATACCTAAAGTTGATCTGCAGAGGCTGTCCTCAAGGCTCTCTTCACAAGCTTCTGCTATTGATTCTCTGTCTTCCCAGTTCTTGAATTAGAGATGTCACTGCAACCACAGGAGGTAGGGAAACCAAGACTTCTGGTGGCCGTGTAACTTCATACATTGCCAATAAGTTCTTCCAAGCACCAATCACCTAAAAAAAGAGGAATATGATTCCTCAAAATCAGTACTGAAGTTTGACAGAATGGCTGGGATGAGCTGCAATCTACTTACAGCTTCTCCAAAGCCATGGAGTAAGTCTTAGACTTACAAATATTACCATCAAGAACTTCCAATCCTTGGAAAATACTAAAATATATTTCCTACTTTGCATGTCCCAGAAGCTCAGAAAAGAAAAGACAAAGTCATCAGGTGCCAGAAAAGTCATAAAATTACAAAATCTGTTTGTTTTACAGGAAACATTCCAACTTAAATAATATTGTAGAAGTAGAATCACAGTGAGATTGCTTACTTAACAATTCCTAGTCATATTCGTAGAAAAAAGAGCATTAGAAAAAGCTGTCAGTAAAAAAAAAATTAAGATCTTACATAGTAAGAATTAAAGGAATAAAAAGACAAGTGATATTACTTTCCAAAAGAAAGAGTTAAATGTGTTTAGATTCCCAGAATGTGCTTTTCTGCAATTTCATATATTTCACTTAACTTCTAATTTTTCTTTTCTTTTGATAATCACAGAATGGTCTCCAATTATAAAAACTCTTACATATTTCTACTCTTCATTCCAGATGAAAAGTTTTTATTTAAGTATTTACATAGTGCATTAGAACATTATAATAGACAATTCACTCTGGACTGGATAATTTCTGTGAATTTCCTTGTTAGTAGTGTCATGCTCCCTCAGAGACTGGGGGGGATGGGGAGGGGGAGTGGAGGGTGTGTATCAATCAATTAAGCTTCAATATTTACCCTCCTGAATTATTTTTTTGTCTTCTCTGAAAATTTTCAAAGTACTTTTTCCTCAAAATCATGAGATGAAAATATTGTCAGATCAAACTTCTGACTGACATTTTTGTCAAGACAAATATTATTTTAACTAGCTTTTTTTTTTTTTAAGAGTCTGTCCTGCAATGTTGCTATCCATTGAAAAAAGGAGAATGCTGAAGCCTTTGAAAGAAAAAAGTAGTAGAACAAAAAATACGAAGACATTTGCTTTCTTAGAGTTGTGAAAGTCAAATCAGGCCAAAACAGTATAACCAGCATAGTTGGAAGTTATAATTTTTAAACTTGTGGTTTATGTTCTGGCTTTTAAAATTAAACAAGGCAGCAGATACAAGAAACAAATATATGAGAAGAAATGATAGAAGGAAAAACAGGAAGACAGGAAAAAAGGAGAAAACTGAAGAGGAATGGATTGTATTTAAGGGTAATTGTGGAAAAAGCACAGTGCAATGAGCGATAGACTAGAGGCAGGGTTGGTACAGAAAGGTAATAGAATTAGTTAAACCAATTGACATAGTTAGAAAAGAACAGATGAGCGTTCAGGCATGCAAGCCCTTCTTCAGACCTGAAACAGCAGGGAGTACAATGAAACTTTTCAGGTACTGGATCACTTATTACCCACCCACAGACAATGTCAGAATCCTGACTGGCAGAGGATGCGTAGAATAATGATAGGTGACACTACCTGAATTATTGAAAACACTGACACCCAGAAAGTATTAAGATACTGCCAAGTATGTTTTGGGCAAGGACTCAATTGGATTTGGAGAATATTAATTTGAAGGTCTGTTCTCAATCCATTTTTAAATCCTCACCTTTCCTTTGACCTTTTCTGGGAGACAAGACCGATTCCAGGGTTATCCTGAGGCACTCATAATGCAGCACAGCCTGTCCTTAGACCCGCAGCTGACTCCATAGTTCTTTCATTTCAGTGGGAGAGAAAGAGAGAGGTGCTCTTGGATAGACAGTAGACAGCAGCTCCAGCCCCTACACCTACCAAATATGCATCTCACACTGCCCAATTCTGGAAAGATTATCTGAATAAAGACATAGCAAGTTCAAGAAATGCAATAAGAGGCCAATCCAGTCCGTGAAGGACAGAGCAGAAGACTTCATTGAGAAGCACAGTACAACATTTAATGTGCCCTACCATCCTCAGGCTCAGTTTAGTATTGTCAAGGTTTAGGGTCAGGGCTGTCCCTGTGACCTATAACAGATATTCTTTACTAACCCTTCTCTCATCCCAAAGGGGAAGAGGAAGGGAATGAAGGTGAGAGACTTATCAATTAGAAAACTAACACAGCTTTAATGAAAATAATAATAATAAAATGGAATTTATACAAACATATACAAAACCAGTATCAAACCCAACCCCCCTGATGGCAATTACATCACCATCACTACCAATGCTGCGGAGCAGGCACTGGGGAAGCCCCAGACTGGTTTCAATGATAGATGGTAACTGAATTCAAGAGCTGGATTCTGGAACCGGATTCTGGAACACACAGGTCAGGATCAAAGGCAGAACGGACAGGGTCCTCCTCAGATGCTGGCCATTGAAGAACAGAGCTTGAGCCTTGTGATCCTTGTTAGTCAGTTTAGAATCACCTGACCTGTCTGCTCCTCCTTAGAGGTGCGGTCTTTTACTTTCTGTCCTCCCAACATGATATGCAAGACTTAGCATTGACCTTGGTCTGCACAGGAGCAAGTATAAGCAAGAGCCTTTCTGCATACCAGTCCTTGCTGGTAACTCTAAACAACAAACTTTATCACTGCTTGAAGCAGACATTGTCTGCAAAAATGTGCAGAAAAATGCAGTTAGCTAGGAGAGACTCAGCTGATCAAACCCAACCCCCCTGATGGCAATTACATCACCATCACTACCAATGCTGCGGAGCAGGCACTGGGGAAGCCCCAGACTGGTTTCAATGATAGATGGTAACTGAATTCAAGAGCTGGATTCTGGAACCGGATTCTGGAACACACAGGTCAGGATCAAAGGCAGAACGGACAGGGTCCTCCTCAGATGCTGGCCATTGAAGAACAGAGCTTGAGCCTTGTGATCCTTGTTAGTCAGTTTAGAATCACCTGACCTGTCTGCTCCTCCTTAGAGGTGCGGTCTTTTACTTTCTGTCCTCCCAACATGATATGCAAGACTTAGCATTGACCTTGGTCTGCACAGGAGCAAGTATAAGCAAGAGCCTTTCTGCATACCAGTCCTTGCTGGTAACTCTAAACAACAAACTTTATCACTGCTTGAAGCAGACATTGTCTGCAAAAATGTGCAGAAAAATGCAGTTAGCTAGGAGAGACTCAGCTGAAAAGTAAAATCACTGAAAAGAATTATTTCTGTTCTCACTCAAACCAGAACAAGTATTATTGTTTAGCCATTGGCCCCTTTAGAAGGTCGGTATTATCACAAAGTTCAGGCATTACTATTGTTGCCCACAGATGATCAAATGTTGTCCCTAAGATACAGTAGACACATGTGCATATGAATGTATTTGAACAAGGGTTGATCAAGAAGGATGCTGACCACTGGGAGCACATCTGTATTCATTAGAAGTTTGGGAGTTCCAGAAACTGGCAGGGTCAAGGCTTGACACAATATCTTTTACTGAATTTCCTGTAATAAGGACAATCTCAGCTACCAAAAAACAGAACCAGTAAGTACTGTCAAGATGATCCTTCCATTTCACTTTAAACTACAACAGTAACAGCAACATGTTAGAATGACAGACTATTCCCCAGCTACTATTATTTATTGCAGCAGCTCCTGGAGGACTAGCAGGTCAAAGCCCTCTTGTACTTGGTGTTGTTCATGATATACAGTAAACAATAATCCCTGTCCCAAAAGCTCCAAAACTAGTAGGCTGACACACTACCTGAAATCTTTAATACACTCTCCACACCAATGTAAATGCCCTACATCAAGATGCTACAAGACACAAACAAATTTCACATAGTGTAGTAATCTGAACAGATTACTATTTCTTGGTATATTCCTTCCATGTTCAAAAGTATTGGACATTGAGGGGTTGAGAAATACATATGCCACACATGCTTCTGTTTCTATATGTTAATGTTTCTATATTAATGCAGAAGTTTACACTATATGGCAAATGTACTAATGTTGAAGTGCACTGATCTACCGACACATTCAGGGTATAATTTTGTACTTACGCACACTTATTCAAAAGATGGATGTTGACTTCTAGAGACTTTTAAAGAAAGGAAGACTTTTCTTCTAGAGAACAGAAATGCTATGCCTGACAAAGCCATTCCTAAAGCATTCTGTGGGAGCAAGAATGGTACATCTGAGACAATAGCTATTTCTGTCATCTAGATAAGTCCACCCTCTTTCAGGAAAAAAAAAAAAAAGGGCCAACTTCTCTGAGTCACACAGTTGCAAACCCATTAGCACTGTCACATTTCAGAAATGCTATTGTGAGTGCTTCTCACCCTGACATCATTCACTGTGCATAATAAAACCACAGCCTTTTCTCTTGGTCGGGCCCACTGCATTGATAGGTTCTTTGGCTTCTTTCTTCTCAATTTTTTTCCCCTATAAGCAAGCTGTATCCAAATTCTGCCATCTCTCCTTGAATTGTGCCTTCAATAGCTAGATATTATTTTCTGACCATGTCTCTAAAACACTTTATTCAGGCCCTTATCTTCTACTTTTACTCTAATTACTTCACTCACTACATCTCTTCCTTTCTAACTTCCCACATATTCATATCATTTTCTCTGTACAATCCTCTACAACTAAGGAATATTTGCCTTGCTTTTGAGTCTGACCCGATGTATCTTTCCCACACCTTGAATCCATCAATCCCCTGATTATGACATTTAAGCTCCTTCGCCCCATTTCAGAGCTTTGCTCTGCTTATTTATTCAAATTGGCCCTTATTGCACCCCCTCCCCACCACCTTGGCAGCAATTCCAGCTTTGACAGCTGACACCCTATTTCTCTGTCAAACTAATAATGGTCTCTTCCTTGCTACCCTTGTTTAGCCAAATAGCAAGGCCACTGACCTACTTTTCTTTTAAATTCCTTGTCAGTACATTCTTCTGATGAAATGTCTACCTGAAAAAGTGCAGCAAAGGCTGGTAAGAATGCTGGGATAGATACTGAGATTGTGAGAATTTTGTCTAAAACATTCAGAATAGAAACTGCATGTGCTTCCCCTTCTGGCTGTCCACTTAGGATTGGCAGAGCAAGGCCTGTGCTTGACCACTGCCCTATTCTGACCAAGCTTGTTGCCTGCTGCTTTACAAAATCTATCAGCTGGGACAAATGCTACCTCAGTCTCCATCTCTATGCCGCCCATCAACTTTGGAGCTGAATGGGTTTTAACCGAGGACACAATTTGGCCTGTTTCCGTCATTAAATATGGTCCTGTCAGAATGCTCTTACATTAGCTGAGGACAAAAAGAAAAGGAGAAGAAAAATTAAATTATGGAGAAAGGGTTTAAATCAGGAAAAGTCATTAAAAAGACACCATTAAATATATAGGAATTTAAGCAGCTTTTAACAAAGAATTCAGAAAGAAAGAAAGCCTAACTGTATTTTAAAATCTGACAATTATGTTCTGCTTTATAAATCCTAATCTTTAAAAGACAACACTACTGTACATTGAGGAAAGCTGGGGATAATTTCTCATGCAAAGTCAATAACAGTTCCAAAATTCAAGGACAGATAAGAGGTGTGGTTCAGTCTTGTTTATAAAGTGCTATCCATCCACACTTGCATAACGTATTTTTGCAAAAGCCTAAATCATCTAATAGTGTGATAAAGCGCGTGTTAGCCCAATTGCCACCATCACACTGTTGCAATAAATTAGCCTCTAATACAGAAGCATAGCTCTGGTTTTTTTTGTCTATGCACACACATGCATTTGCACGTATACAGCAAACATGTGACCCAAATCACAAAACAAAAACCCTGATTCCACACGTCTGTAAGGCAACGAAACTTGCAGCAATGCAAATGCAAAATAAACTGCATGGGGCAAAACCCGAGTACTGCATGCTACATCTTGCAACATTTGTACCACGTTCAACTAGAATAGCTACTAATACACTATGGGAATATCACAAAAAACATAGACTAATATCCAGAATCAGAAATCGACTGCTGCCAGCTTTACCTAAATATTGATGTGACAAAATTGAAATTATATGGACAGAACCTTATATATAACTCATCAGACTTGCTCACTACTCACACTCTGTTATAGTCTCACAATCTCAATTCCTACCCCAGCATTCAGATTGCTGTGAGGGGTCAGCATTAAAAATTTCACAGCTTAACTTTTCCAGTTAGCTAGCATTACTCTGGCTTTTATGGTATTCTCTATAGCTAGTGTATAGAATATCTAAAGAATATTAAGGCTAAGTTACAGACTAGCAAGGTTATTTATAAGATTTTTACAGGTGTTGTAGTCCGTCTGTTATAAAATTTAAAACATAATATTTTCTCCAGTTTTATCTGTTTTAAACAGACTTCTCTAACGGTTTCTGTGTATCTCCAGTAGCTGCAAAGAGTCTATTACTATGGGAACTGAGTATTGCCTCAGTGTTCTCTATGTGCCATAGCAATGTATGCTTTAGCTGGCTAAGACCAGCACTTTTTCCTCATTTACTTTATATTGATATATGACAATCCTGATAAGAAAGAGATAGACCTGCCACACTTATAATGAATAATTTTATAACCAAATACTTTATATTAAACTGGTCTCTGGCCAATCTAGCACCTGGCTGCCAAGTTCATAATTACACTGTTCTACAGTGTATGAAATAAATTATTTTCATGCCATTTTTGGTCTTATTCTAAAGTACATTTATTAGCTGGCTAGTGTCAACAACAATTAAAGTTTGTTAATTCAGGTTTTGATTTTCCCTATTTAAATTCCTTTTGATATCTTTTTGCTCCATATTCTCAAATTCAATCCATTGTTTATATTTATTTTACATCTTCTTTCATTGCTTAGTGATTTTGTACTTCACAGGCTTGTTCCAGCTTGTTCTCTAGTGAGAATTTAAAAACATATATTTTACCCAAACTCCAACAAGTCTAAAGCTAAAATCATGAACATGCTTAATATAAAATTACATTCGGATTGCTGACTTTTATGGTACATCCAGCTGTAATGATACATTACTTATCAATCCCTCATTTTTAATGTCAGGCATGTTATGTTAAGCTAGCTTGTTCAAGTAATGGATTTACTGATTAGTTCCTGTTTTGGTCTATAATTGTTCAATGATTTCCTCAATATCAGCTTAGCCAAAAAGCTTATATATATTTTTTTCTTTTTTTTGCAATATGCTTGACAGAAATAAAGAAACGTTCATGAGAGAATCACAGATTAAGTTAATCAATAAAGGTTTTATCAAGAGTTTTTATTTATAGCTAATGCAAATGTTTAAAAAAATGTTACAGCAATTAATTATTAGCAGTTTTTTTAAAGCACAAAGTAAGAGTTGAATAAATGTACTTTAAGACACTTAAAGCCTAGGCATTCTTTTTAAAATGACTAGCTAAAGAGCCCCTTGGGCTGTCTTTTTACTGCTTTTCAAAGCTCTAATAGCACTTTTTCACCAAAGACACACCCCTTGAATCCTCCGAGAGATACAATAGCATAATTGTTCTTTTAGGTTTTAAGGCCTTGACATATCTGTCACTGAAAGAACAGTGAATAATAATACCAGAACTATTTTATGCAAATTCCACTTAGAGGTTTCAAGATTTTTGTGAGACTGATCTTGCCTCCTTGTTGACAGTTTTATTGTCACATTAGCTTTACATGAGAAGTGGTAAAGTTTTCTTCTTTGTTAAATAATACCCCATTTTAAAATCTTTTAGATAAAGTTAAAAACAAATACAAAAACAATGAGATGGAAACATCAATTTGGAAATGTATCGAAGAAGAAAACAGTAGTCACTTTTAAGAATTTTTCCCACTGGCTTTCATGTTCAAATTATAAGTCGCACTCATTATAATATGTACAAAATGAATATTTACTTGCATATATGTGTATATTTACACACACATATAGAGTGATGAATAAAACATACCAGGATATGTATTCTTAAGCTAGTCAATGATGAATGGCTCGTATCTCCAAGGTCGCAAAGCTACCAAATACTCACTGTGTATATATGTATGTTCTTAGGCAGCTGACTGTATACAAACAAAATGCATACTAATATGTTGCAACTACTAGATTCAGCTGGCGGAGAGGGGATGAGAGAAATGTATGCATACACTACAGACGATGCTTTTAGGTCAGTTTTGCAAAATTTCTTGAGATGCAAAGATCTGTAGAAGATGTCATCTAAGATACAGTCATAAATATATCTAAGATACATTCATAAATGCTCATAAATACAGTGTTTGCAAATGTATCTTAGACAGAGCCTGTAGCCTGTCTACTCCAGTGCCAAACAGTATAGCATAGGCCCCTACAGAATTTACAAGTAAATCATTCTGCAGAAAGGATTTTTTTCTTGCTGCTACACTGAAAGCAATTCTACATTTTGCCCTACTATCCTGCTCACTAAAAAGCTAAAGAAATAGCCTTGATCTGAGACACAAGAGTCTTCTGACTTACATTTAAAAGTATCCTTAGAGTTCCTCAGGCCACGGCTCTCGAGCCAGTCCAGTCCAGACCGATTTCTTGTGACATGTCTCTCTCCTTAAAGTACACTAGGACAAGAAGAAGCACAAGAATGACAACAGAAAATGCGTTTAAAGAACAAGAAATACAACAGGGGTCACACCCTCTTTTTGGGGAGTGCCTGTAGGATAGAATAAGGGAAGGCCTTTTTCTTCACACTATAGTGTCATCTCTATATATTTGCATATAGAGTCAGAATTTCAGCCAGCTCCCCCAGGTCAAAACCTATTACGAAAAAAAAAAAAAAAAAAAAAACCAGAAAAAAAAACAGAAAAAAATGTATAGACTGAAAGAACAGAGCTCCCTGCTAACTCAGTTTCTATGGTAAGCAGACCCAGAACAGAATTCAGACTCCTTGCAGAGGAAGAAAAGCGAGAATATCCCAGTATAATCCCGGTGTTTAACCCTGGGATATTTCACTACAATCTAACCCCTAAGGGCATAGGTAATCCTTCCTAGGAATGTTACCACACTATAAGGCTCCATACCCTGTTCATGAGCAGGGATTGTGTCCAAGCATAGAGATCGCCTCCACATACAGGCAGTGGGAAGAGAGGATTCACAGAATCCAAGAGATTTATGCTGTGGGAGTACTTTTGAAATGGATTTTCCACTGTTCAAATGTACTCTATACATTTATACCATGTCTGTAATTTGACTGTTTTCAAAGCATTGTGTCAACTCATAAACACTCGTTTGATTGTGCAGGAGTGCAAAACTACCCAGTACTGGTGGATAGGTAACTCTGCTCAAGGCCATACTATGAATCTGTATGATTATGAAAATAATCCCAGGTTATTTAATATTCATGAGGAGCAAACATGACCTCCAACTTTAAGCTCTTACCTGAAAGCACTATTACAGAATAAAATGCACAGAACTGTAGCATAATAAAAAGTTATTTTGCATAAAGTTGTGCAAAAACTTCTATATTTAATATAAAATCGATTCATTCTATTTTTATACTGAACCCAACTGCATAAGTTTTCCGTATTGAAAGTCATGAGGCACCAGGTTCAAACATACTTAGTTTTCCCTTGAGGTAAACTCATTATATAGACAAAAATCAAATTCAAGTTTACTAAGTTATATCTTACTTGCAAACAATGTGGAGATTCACACAGGACTCTTCACTCTCAGTACTGATCCAATAAACACATGTGATCTGAAAAAATGCACATTTTCATTTGCAAAGCAAAGGCTTGCTATTGACCAGAATGAGTATCACTTAATCCTGGTGGTGAGCGGCACCTCTACCAAGCACCTGTAGTATAGCCAAGAGAATTACTTGTAAGACTAACTGATCAGCACTGTGTGAGGAATTCAACACAGTGCTCAGTGAAAGATACAGTGATAAAGAGACAGCTCCCATTAAACTGCAGAATTACAGTTTAAAAAGACAATATGCTACACAGATTGGACAAATGCAAGGACTGAGTGGTCCCCCCCCAAGCTGTTCTTCAGGGAGTTCATGTAATTTAGATGACAGGTACTCAACAAGACTTGCCACTGGCTCAAGCTGGCCCAGCCTGGACTGTTGGATACTCCATGGTAGCCTTTTTGATGGTGACTATGGGGAAAGAAAAGCTCATAGAGCAGAAATCTGTCCAAAACTAATTTAGGAGGTGGTTTTCCAAGCCATGCAACCATCACAACACAAGGTATTTGTTGATGCGTACGAAACTATAAACGTTTGCTCCTTACATTGTATATGTAACTGCAAATTATAGGTTACAAGCATTCAATCTCTTTGAGTTGGCATTTATTTCCAAGGTCAATGGATAAGCGGAGGGGGGGTGCCAAAAGGTTGGAGAGGAAGTATGCAGCTACTGGGTCTGCTGCTAAGTAGAGCAGAACATCTTTTTTATAGTGAGAAGAAGAGGCCCATGGCCAGAACAGGATGCGGCTGTGTGGAGCTGGAGACCAACCCTGCTGTGTCACAGCTGGGGCGGGGATTGTTGGTCCCAAGGGGATGAAACAGGGTCCTGGACCGTGGGCAGAGTGGGCGACTCCTGGAGGGGAGCTGGGCAGGGCCATGCAGACTCATCAGTGCCCTGATAGGGGAAGGTGGAAAACGGTCTGAGTCACCTGCTTGGAGATTTCAAGTGGAAACAACCATTGCTGAGTGAAGCATGTGGATCACATGTTAAATCCCAGCAGGGATGCAGAGGAGAATGCAATAGGTGACTTCTGTTCCGAGTGGTACATCTGCATAAAGGAGCTGTATTAAACTGCTGCAAAGTCTGCATTCAGACAAGCAGTAATATCAAAACACATACTTCAGGGCTTTGGTTGGTAAGGACAGATTTATTTCTTCTAAATGCACAAGTACTCAGCAGCAGGAGGGAACTGTCTTGTTCTGAATCAGCACAAACTGGCTATGACATGAGAAAAGCACACTAGATAATATACATCTAAGGTAAATTTCATTTACAGGTTCTTGATTGATACAGCCTTCTTGACTAGATCAAGCTGGTAGGGATACCAGGAATTTTCTGCCTTTCCCTGCAGCAAGGTTAATTTCCTGAAATTTCTCATGACCATTTAATTTCTTCTAGTTCTTTCCTTTTCCAGGGGCTCAGGTACTGCGGCATGGTAGCCCTTTAGGCACCTGACTTTAAAGTGAATTTCTGGGATACTCAGGATTAGTCCAAATAGTAATGGCCTAACACTGTATGAAGCTCCATTAAAACCAGGTCTAATTTTGACTACTTTGACTATTGAGCTGAATTCTAACACAGATCTAAAATCTAGTGAATTAATATTTAATTTATATCTAATTAATTTTAAAAGTCACTTAAATTTTAATTAATTCCAAACTAATAGTTGATCTAATAGCAATTGTTTTCAGTCATCATAAGTACATTATGGTACAAATATAATAAATAAGTTCATCTTGTTCATCTGTTCCCTGAACTAAAAATGGTATCCTAGAGATACAGAAGCTTTGGAAATGTGTCCACGGTGAGGCTGTAATATCACCTAAAAAATTAAAAATAAAAAAAAGAGAATATGTATCTATAGCATAACTTGAGAAATCAAAGGAAGTCTGAGTCAGCACGACATGTGAAGGAGAAAGTGTGTGTTTAAATACAAGCAAAGATTATTTTGTCTCCTTTACCTGCTAGTCTACCTCCTCATTTTGTGGATACTGCCTTTAATTCCCTGCATATTCTCTAGCATCAGCTGTAAACTGAGATAATTTCATTGTTATATCTCCATGTGTGCAGCTGAAACTTGTCTGCCTTCATAAGCTGATTTTCTTGGTAATTTAGTATGTACAATTAGATGTCTACATCCATCCAAAACGCACCTTTCTACAAATCCAGCCCACCAAATACAACTCATTATTTTAAGACATTTCTATGGACAAAGATTATGCTTTTCTGAGCTATATTAATCTCTTTGTCCAAACATCACTAGCTTAATTGATTTAGATCAGAGCTATACTGTTTTGAATAAAAGGGTGTGATTAATATGAACTAAATATGACTGGATCAGCTCAGCATCACTCTATAGTATACAAAAGCCTATTACCATTAGAACTGCTAGAGTCCTTGTGAAAACCCAGCCTTGGTAAGCAAGTTCCTTGCAAAAACCACCAGAGAAGATGAGCAGATGAAAGGCATCTTAACTGTACTAAGGACTTTCTGCCAAAGATGATGTATTGTGAACCAAGATAGTTTTCACTAGCCATTAGGGCACTCTATAATATAAAGGGTTACATTCCACATCTGGTAACGAGGCATTAAATAAATAAATAAGGAGGATGTGTAAGTGCAGCTACAGGAGCAGTTCTTTCAACTGCCAGGTACCTTGAACTGCTGCTAAGGAAGGAAGGATGGACAGAGACTGGGGAAGCTGAGAAGAGTGAGGGAGGGGAGTAGAGCTGCCCTGCAGGGGTGTTTTCTTGCATCTGTTAATTGCCTCAAAGGGCAGAAGTCACTCTCTCAGCTAACAAAGAGGCAGGAAAGGTCTCTACCCTGACGCCTTTATAGTAAGTCCTTCTTAGGACTTGAGAGCCTGATACAATGTTCAATTGCCAAAAATTGCAATAGGAATAGCCATTGTAGCAAATGAGGAACCAAAGAAGAGGAGAGCTGAACAAATAAATATGAGACAGGTAATGGCACAAAAATACTACAGAAGAACAGAAGATCAGGACAGTAAATAGAAAATAAAATCAGTAACAGAAGAGTCCATGAAAATACAAAGGGAATGGAAAAACACACTGACGGAAGAATGTGACTCCACTGCAACACAGCACTGTGCCGATTAGATTCGTGAGTGCTCCAAGTGAGAAAGCAGGGGCACCTCAACATGCCTGGTGGTGAGTTCTCTCAAGATCCCTCTCTTTCAATAATTAGAGAGGAAATGTCATAAACATTAACCTTCATTCCATATGAGAGACATATAGGGATCCAAGCCTAACTCAAATACTTCTTCCTGCTCTTCAACCCCCCCCATGAAGCGGTGTTCCTGGAAGATACTAAAGTGTTTCACACATTACTTCTAAAAAACACCATGAAGTTTCATTCTCTAACTCCTGATGCTGTAACTCACATCACAATCCCTGCATCTCTTCTATTTTAGCTTGTCATTGGAATAACAAAACTCATCTTTATGGTAGCTACAGCAAACAGAAAGAAAACACTAAAGTCTCTCCACATGTAGTATTGGACGTTTTTAAGCCAGTCAACAGCATCCCTTCATGGCTGAGCAATAAGGTGACACGAATCGTATGCATTCCCGTTTCCCTTACCTTCCTACCTCTATCCAAAGTAAAATCTGAGCTTCTTTCTCTCACACCTCTTTTTGCAGATGTAAATTAGTCAGCTCATGCTCAACACAGAGAATAAATTGCATCTTCTTCCATACTTCCTAACCACTATGGACAATATCCACCTCTACACATCCACAATATCCTGTCTGCCACTCTGGCCCATAACATCAGAACTGTCTTCAGCTCAGGGCTCTCTGTCTATGCCCTCACAGTGAAACTCTTAAGTCTTGCTGAGACTCTTTCTGCATCCCATTCATCTAAGCAACATATCCAGACGCCCATCTCTCATCTCGATTGCTGCAACATCCTTTTTTTTTTAAATCGTGACAAATAGAGCTGTGCCCTGCTCATATTCATCCACAATTCTGCTGCAAAGACCATTTTCTCAGTCTGTTGCTTGACCATGTCATTCCTCTTTCCATACTCCCTTGTCTTTCTCTGTGTTACCTTATCACATCAAACAAATATCTCCATTCTTGCATGGACAAGCAGAATCTAGACTCAGATTAAGTGTCATTCCGCAGTCAGTAGCTCTCATCTTTGAACAATTCTTAATATTAACTTCCTTCTCAAGCTTATTAAGTATTCTGGCATGAATACTTTTTTTTTTTCTTTGCTTGATATCTACAAAAGCCAGTTACTTTGCTGCTTTGCTAGTCCTGATTCTCTTCTTCTCCAGGATCCTCTTGGACAGAAAGAGGATTCTTTTGTCAGGGAACAGGTTACATCTCCCAGGTTATCCTGAGTTACCTGTGCTAATGCTAACAATAGATTTTGAAACAGGCTCCTTCAGGGGTGCATTTACTTAAAACAGCTAGCAATAGACACTTTAAAGGCAAATATAAGTCAAGGCAGTAGAACAAAGACTCACTTATCTTGCCTTTTCCTCAGACTCCTGAGTCATGAAGGCCATCTACTAGAAGGTAGATTTGAGCACATGGTGTAAGATGTGCCTCAAATTTCCATTATTAGTTGAGTCTGAGCTTCACCTGAGCTTGGCAAGACAGTCTGCTAGTCAGTTTGGTGCTTTACGTAGGTTTCACAAGCACAAAGAGAGAAGGGAAGAACTTGTCCTTGCTGCCTTTTTCCTGTTTCTTCCAACAAACATTAAACATATTCCACTCCAACCCCTGATGTTAATCTCCCTTTTCATCCTTATGGTTTTATCCCTAAATTAAGACTTCCAGGCAGTATCGCTTCTTCTAAATTCCTTATAAGTCTCCTACATGCATTTCCAGTTATGATCAGAGCTCAATCTGACCTTTCATTATTTTTCTTTAGCGCCATCCTAACATACAGAAAATATTGTTTAATGCTCTTTCCTTACCTTTCTTATTCTGATATTCTCTTCCAATACACTTTCCAAAGATTCTTTTCAGTTCCTGGGGGGCCATCAGCTACAATGCCAGTCTCCATTTCATCAGTACAATATAATGCAGAGTAAAGCTTTTGCTGGCTAATTCAGGACTTTGAATAGCTGAAAAAAAATAACAGGACATAGTTTTTAATACCTAATATTACTTGAAATGCAAATAAAATTAATTTGACAGACGGTATCTAGTTGTATGAATCTTAAAGTGGGTCAGTGCTCAGAAGTGAAAGCTCCTACCAATTTGGATGCTAGGAAAAGTGCTAACATTTAAAATTCCACAGTGTCTAATGTTCTGTGCCTACTACTTGCCTTGTGTTGGTCTCTTCATTGCTTGAAGGCCAAAATTCAACTTCAAGAAATTCAATTTAAAAAAATAATCACACAGATGTATAGAAAAGTACATAAAAGCATCTTTGACACAAAAAATGTAAATCACAACACTTATAACTTATTTTCTTTTCTTCCTCCACCCCTTCTTTTTCTAAGATATAAAAAGAATTAAAGAAAAAAAAAAGGTAATAAAAATAAAAGAAGAAGAAAAACTGGCATAGTTATCATTCATGTTGATGTCAACAGCCCTACAGGTAACAGGAAAATACCACCCCAGGGATCCTATTCATGGTGCACAGCAGGGCTTTGTCTGTAATTACTGTGGCCTAGTTATTTCTCTGGGAAAAAAAGTCCAGCACCAGATCCTTTTTTTTTTTTCTTAATAGGTGAAGTTGAACCTAAAGCACTGTAATTTTAATCAAATCTTTCCCATCTGCATGTAGTGTCTCCAAAATGTTGAAGGTTTAAGTGTATGTTGTAGGGTTTGCTGAATAGTCACAGAGGGGGGAGAAAGGGCAGAGAGATGGTAATTATGTTACACTTAAAGGTATTTTTATTGCCAGGGAAGTTTTTTGTTGTTGTTGTGGGGTTTCTTTTCATTTTTTTCATTCCTCTTTCTGTGTCTGTTCCCCTTTCCCTTAGTGAAGGTTAAGATTATGTCATGGACAGAAAGGAAACTGCAATGGAACAGAAGGCAAAGCCAGAATGAGAGGGGAAACTGACAAAGCAGCAGTTTAAAACATGTCCATGAATTGTTTTAAAAATAAAACATTGCAATAAAGATGATAAAGTAGCTTAAGGTAGTATTTTCTGCATTGCTTTTTTTCCTCAATGAAGTCTCCTACTCAGAAATCCTAAGAACTTATAGTTAATATGTTACTTTTAATATTTTTAATTCCTAATATCTCATCCCTCCTTATGAGGGAATTGCATAGTTTGCATTACAAGCCTGCTGTTTGTATCATTTGAGTCAAATCACACAATTTTGCAGTTATGGCAAAATTTAAACAGCAGAAAGATCAGACTCCTGTATCAGATGTTTCAGTCTAGCAACTACTTGCCCATAAAACACTATTACAGAAATAGGTCTTTTGGCATTTTTGGGGAATGAACAGAAGTTGAGGAACTGACAGCTAATACGAAGAGCTTACCTAAGAGAAAGGCTCATTCAGCTGTTCTAGTTTTAAAACAACATACCTAAAATCAAGCTGGTATGTGCTTGTATTCTTAAAACAAGTACTATCAAAATATCATGTTGCTTCTTTGAGCTGTGGTTTTCAGCTTTGATCTGTTGATACTTTCATTTCTAGACAATAGCAGCATAACAAGGGTGATGCTTTGTGTTCAACTATTGCTTGCAATCAAAATGCTTCTTCACACTGGTTAAGTTATGTGTATATTTGGGCAGCAAGTCTGAAGCTCTAGAACCAGGCAAATGCCAGCTCCAATTCCCATGGCATTTCCTGTGAACAAGAGGGCATCTGTGTTCATGCAGAGGTTAGTAGTAATGCACTTAACTGGATATCTGAAACATGCGGTCTAGGTAACAGAAACTGTGGTCGTGGCATCTGCCTTAACATACTCACTCCAAAGGAAAGTATGGTAAGAGTCTGTATTTACTAGAAGTGGATAATTAATCCACAAGTTATTGACTGATCAAATCCAACAGTACAGATCCACCCATGTGGTTTTATGTTCTATCTCTTTCACAGGGTGCAGTGTGAAATACCAGTACCAGATTGTGTCCACATCCTTTGAGTTTCCTTATGTATCTGTCTAGGCTGCCTCCATTAAGTTCAGATCAAAATTAATTGTTAGATAGAAATAGCAACATGAACAAGCTACACATCCTGAAGCAATTTTTTCTACCAGTCTACAGTTTTCCAGGATACTTCGGAAGATCTTCTCTTGGAGTCTACCTAGCGGAGGTGTCACTGAATTGTGATGAGATGTCAAAGTTCAAAACCTCAGACAATGCAAATATGTGGTCAATATTTCTCCACTCCAGAAAGGATGAGAAGAATAAAAGAAAATTTATTTTTTTAAAAATTCACATAAAACTAAAAAGTATAGGAACATTTAGGGATTTTTCTAACAGTAAGCCAGAGACTTCTTTTCACTGGATTTATGTTCATTTGGCCGCATTATATCTTCAGAAAATCATTTATCATTTACAACTTACTTATCAGAAAAAAAAATAAGGAAAGAACGTGAAGAAATAGCTCTGCTTTTTCAGTGAAAGTTTCATGTTATTGAAACAGTTTTGTGGTCTGACTCACAATTATCTTGAAATAAATTTCACTCCACATCAACCTGTTGATTGTATATGTGTACTCCTGATTGCTGTTAATTTAAGCAAAGATTTTTAACTCTAATATGATTAATACAGCAATATTACATAAAATACATGTGCATTTGCATATAGCAAGCATACAAACACAGTAAATTCAAAATTTATTCTTATCAATAACTTCTTCTAAACCACTTATCATCCAAGATAACTTTAGATAAAGAAATATATAATAATGCATCACTAAGACTATCAATATGAAAGTGAAAGAACGTAAAACTTAAGCTTTTAAAGTGGTGGATGTTCGATGTTAATATTTTTTCATTTTATACTATCTATAAGTGGTAATGATAGTAAGCTACATGTCCAATAAGAACAGCTGGAATGCAAAAATACCATCCAACAGGTAGCTGAGATAGAAGTTTTTAAGGGCCCTATTCTTTTCACTTCTTGATCTTCATTTTAATTTAATTATTTACTTAGTATAATATTAAGAAAGAGGGTTTGCATTGTCTAAATATTTTGAATAAAATACATGAAAATCACAAATGGCTCACTCTTTTCTGAGTGAGTGTTGCCATCCTGAAGACACAGAAATATTTCTGGTGTTATATGCATGCAAATGTCTGTGGAAGTTCTACAGGCTTTGGTACAATATTATTTCACAAATATTCTACCATTCAATATGAGCCATGTAACTGGATTAATTATATATATATGGACTGTCAGGACAATCCTACCCAGCCTTATGCACTTTTCAGTGATATATTCATTGGAGTGAAAAACATTCATTTAAGTTCTATAGAACTGTTTAATGGTAGCTATGGTTTGTTTTGTAGAGCTTAAAGCGTAACATTTATAAGAAAAGAATCCCTGGCAACTAGAGACAAATACAAGCTGAAATCATGCCATGGTAAATAGGGCCTAGCAGTAGATTGAGGTGCCACATGGAGAAAAAAAAAAAAAAAAAAAAAAACACCAACCCACCCCTCAAATCAAAACTCTGAATAGGTGAAAAAGGTGGCAATGATGTTGAGGGATCAGGTCCACTATTATCACTGACAGCAAAATGTTAAGATGGAGCCTAATTTCCAGGCTGAGGTAGATTTGTAAAGCCAAAAGGTAGCTATGGATTTCCTAGTTGCAAGACTGTTTAGTCTAAGGTTTTACTTTCACCTACCCTTTCTGCACGTTCCTCACAATGAGCACAGTTGTTTTGCTAGATACGCTTGTACCCTGATCAGACCATTCTGAAACATGGCTGAAGAAATTCAAGATGAATTTTTCACAGAAAACAAAGCTGACACAAATATGTTGGAAGACTTCTTGGTGTAAGCTTAGTTTAGGTTTTGGTTTGATTTACTTGGTTGCTGTTTGCCTTCATCAAAATATCTCTGGTGGCATAGATCACTGCAGTTTAAGAGCCAGAAGAAAGAAATAACAATTGATTTGCTGCTGTGGCTGGTATCAAACAGATTTTCTAGATTTGTCTTGTTCATGGTAAGTTGCTCCCTGTCTATAAACTTAGGGATATTAAGGGCTGAAATACTATAATATTTACTTTAATGCAAAAGTAGGCAAAAGGTAGACTTTTCATTTGATACACCTGTTTAAGCACGGGGTTTATTTTACTGTAGTTACACTCGTAACTATAATAGGACTCCTACTCTGTTGAATCAATTTCCAATTAATACATTGCAACCTGCCGCTTACTTCCATTTGTGCATCTTGCTCTTCTGAACAAATACAAGTGAACATATATTAGTGTCCGAGGAACAGAATTTCCAGATTGCATTTTAATGCAGTGGATCTCTTTATGGAAACTTGCAGACAACCTGGAAGAAAGTTATAGGATAGAAACAAATATTCATCAAATATAATATTCACTAAGTTGAATTTTCTGCCCTACGAGTACCAGGCATCATCTCTCCCACCCCCTGAGCTTCTATCAGTAATCAACACTATTTACAACACATGCCGTAGACAGAAAAACTACATTACAATGAAAGTTAATCTTCGTTATGACATGTATCTTAATGGCTACAGGAGGAAAGATAAGCCACCATTGAAAGAGCCATGAGTGATATATCTGTCTTATAAAAAGCGTCATAATAGATATTGGCCCTCATGTAGTATCTATTTACAAAATCATTGTTCTTCAGAAAAGAAAGCTATTTATTAAGTCTAGGGAAATTAAAGCCCAGAAAGATAAGTAGAAAAGGAATTTTTCAATTCTGTAGAACTTCTGGAAGTCTGAATTTTTTAATTACATGACATAAACAAACTTAAACCTACATCTAAACATTAATGTGTGATAGTGTATTAATATACACCAAATGGTACACCAAAATTTTATATTTGAAGAAATTTATTATAACTAGACTTAATGGATGAAGGAAGAATATGCTGTCTACAGAGACAACTTCACATGAGCTCAAATAAAGCCTTTATTGTGATCTGTCACATACACTACAGAAAGACTATCTTCAGAATGGCTGGAGAGGGTTGAAATTTGGCCCACTTTATTATGGAATAACAGAAATCCCTTCCATATGCCTGTTCTCTTTACATCTTTTCAAACAACTGGCCAACTACAGGTACCATTTGAAAGAGTAAAATTGTAAAGACCATTAAATTCCTAGATGTTGACGTTTTGTGATAATTAGTGGGTGAAGAAAGGAAGACCTTCACTGACTTCCCATTTAGGAATAGGAAGGAGAACTTGGCTATTATATATTCCTCGTAGTGGTAGCCAGCAAGCACATGGGCACAGTGAGTTTGCCATACAGGTTATCTGAAGTCTGCATGGGTCTTGTAGCTCCCAACAAGCACCTTAGGAAGCCTGATCTTACCTGTTCTGTTGCTCACAGGAAATTTGATTTTTTAAAAATTAAAACAACTTCTGCGTCTCTCAAATTGTACAGTCAGAGCTACTGTAAAATCTGCCTTTGCCATAAACAAGCTTCCTTTTAGGAATGTCAGTTCATGGGTTTTACGATGAGAAGGGAATTTCTAAAAACCTTTATCCCCTAGCTTGACCTGCATAACACAAGCCACAGAATTTTATCTCGTAGCTCCTGCAGGATTATTCTCCTTTGCTACGTAAGTGAACTATATTGATTTTAGTAAGTTTAAGGAGCAAAAAGATTTAGAGGTGAAGGATTATTCTCATCTCCTGGCTAAGGCCCCTACCCAGCAAAGTGCTCAGGAACTAGAAAAATCGTATAAATTCAGTAATAGTATGTGTCAAATTAAGCAGGTATTTATGTTTTTCTAATGGATCCAGACTAAGTTTGTTACAGATTGCTGTGGGGTTAGGCAACCAAACTCAGTGCTGAGCTACAAAACTTCATCCTTTTACAACTCAGTGACTTTGGTCATCAGTCTGAAAAAAGTCAGGTCATGATATCACTGCACAAATGCCAAGTTTTTTGTTTAAACTCTTCATAAAATTCTTGGTACACCAGGCAACTGCTATGTAAGATTATGAAACATTGTCTAAAGTGACAAACAAGTCTGTAATTCTCAAAATACTCTTCGTATATGTGCTGGGTTTGATTTTGATTAAGAATAATGACATATTGTGTTATTTTATTTCACAATAAACTGAAATACATACTTTTCAAGCTGTAAACCTTTAGAAAACACTACAAGGTAAATGAAACAAATTTGTATGTCCAGATTTTGTTACCTGCTAACTCCTCTGATTTGTTAAAGTAAAAACATTGTTTCCTGATAAAATATCTATAAACCTCAAGTGTGAACCATTCTATTTGCCCTTAAATTTATGTTTTCTAATGTGAAGTTTAAATACTTACATGTGCATGTTTACTTAATATTACTTTGTAGCTTAATATTTACATAAGTAGCCTCTTTTGAATACACTTGTATGAACAAGTTTTCCTAGGCAAGATAGATACTTAAGTAAACACAATGTAGAAGTAAATTTTACTAAGTTTTAGGTCCTTCATTTTACACCAGAAAAAAAAATCTATGAAGTGCTAACCTCTTGCACATAAAAATTAATAACTCTTTTTTTCCTTTCTCCCCTTCAAAACACAACCCAAGTCATTAAACTTTTTAGAACATTTAAGAGTTTTGCTTCCCTCCTCAGCCAGATTTTATGAAAAATATGTCATATTTTAAGAAAAACATGCAAGCCAAAGAGGCACTTTTTTCCAAACTCTTGAATTTTTTATTCAGTGTTGGTTACATCTTGTCTTCTCTATGCATTTTGATATATACCTTTTGCAATAAAACGTAAAACAAAGTCACTGTATATGGAGATAACTAAATGTTTGGGTTAGAAGGCACTTAAAATATACCTGTGATATTACATTATGTCAATGTGATTCTTAGGCTGTGATGTGTATTATTAGTTAATTAAGGCACGGGGAATAATGTATATGAAAAGATATGTCTTCTTTACTTCCAAAGAAATAAAAATTTCAAATCAAAAGCATCTGTCTTTTTTCGTTTATATGTCAAAATGTAATTGGCTATGGTTGGGGTTTGTTGCCTTTATTACTTTTAATAGCTGTACAGCCACTGATTGCCCAAGCTGATGGTTAATTTAATTTCTGTCAATACAATATTGGGGCTGTCTGCATATTCAGGCCATGATTAACTGCAGCAGAGTCCATAACAGTAGTGTTATTATTACTGCATTTAACTACCTCTTGGGAGAAGACAAATTAAATTACGTTGAAAATGCTGTTGATTATCATTACAGACTTATTTGTAGAGCACAATTACTGATCTGTTGTAAAATAAATCAAATTTTTTATCATCTTGGTATAAATTAAATGTAGGCGAATGGAGAGTGGTTACTGAAAGAGTTCAGGCAGCTTTGTATAAGTCAACTGAGCACTGCATTAAAATAATAATCACAGATGAACATGATATTATATTTTAATAACAAGCTACTTCATGACCAAGTGTGCCTCATAGATTATAGGACTTCAGCAATAAAAAAGCAAACTTAAAATGCTTTATGTGCTGTTGACTTAACAAAAGGTTGAGGTCTTCATATAAATTATTTTCTACTGTTTCTCCTACACAAACTGGAAATACAGTTCAAGTAACCAATTTAAGGCAGCACTTAAAAATTATAATTACACTAATAGCTTACATATGACAGTACTTTAGTTCTCCTCCTCCCTCTGATATACTTCTCTTTGCCATACTGCATTAGTACCTTATGGAATGTGGGGCTTTACTGATAACTTCAGTGAAAACAAAACATGGGCAAGATACTTACAAATATTTAATTACATTGAATGATCACTATTAAATGTCTCTTAACCCCACTACCTCAGGAAGGGCTAGGCAGCTACTTACTGATTCAGGAAGACAAATGCGAGCAGGTGTAAATGAGTCTTACCCTGCTCTGTGCAATAGGTAAGTGATCCAGCTTCATTCAGTTTTCTTCAGACCATCAACAATGTCAGGAAACCAAGAAGAGGTAATGCAAGGCAAAAATAAGTAGAAGATGCCCTCACTTTCTTTCCACTCCAGTTATCAGATTTCAGTCTGAAACTCTCTGTTATGGAACTAGTTCCTCAGCTGACATGTATGTTTTATCTCCACCAGCTTCAGCAAAACTCTGATAATTAACATGGACTAGAGATCTTCTTTCAGGGACTTGTACGGCTCAGAAGTGTCCTTAGAAGTTATACTTGCCCAGCTCAACCATTCCTCAGGAATCTGATGCAAACCAGGCCTTACTAATTACAATGCATTCCAGCATTCCTTACACATAGAAAAAAATCTCATTGGCATCCATGGACTTTTTGCCTATAAAGAAACCACATGAAAAAGCCTCAGAATAAGCCATTTCAGTAAAAAGACCATCAACTTTAATTATGGAATTCTATTTTTAATTTTGCCAGACATTGCTACTTTGATCTACAATCGTCCACACTTGCTGCCTCAGAGTTACCTCTTCTCTACATTTTCATCAGGAGACACTCAGTCATTCCCATGAATGAGCTAAATCTGCAGTAAGAGTACTTGAGCCTCACGGTTCCTGACATGTCAACTCCTCTGAGTTTTTGTTCCCAGCACACTGAGCTCCTAACTGCATTAGGCATGCCCGGAGCTCCATGGTGTTCCTGATATGCTAATCATACCCATTACACTTCAAGCCTTGCAAAAACGTATATACAGCTCCAGAGTATACAAGCAAATTACATCTGTAAAGCACCCTTTGGCTTAGCAAAAAATATGATGGGCAGTGAGCCACAAGTTCTGGCTGCAGCTCTTCATCTGACGTTTATAATTCTGTGCACTACATAACCCTTATTATGCAGCAAGGCCTCATTAAGAAAAAGACAAGTATCATTTGCCGTATTTTGCAGATGGATTAGCTCAG
>NW_008611486.1:80237-90534 GCF_000691845.1 Merops nubicus | reverse complement strand
GCAGGAATCAGACTCCAGGTTTTTAACAGAGCAAACCCAAGCTGCACACATTTAGCCAAGTCGCATTTCAAATCTATGTTTGGCTGTGCTCTCCACAGTTACCAAACCACATTTCCACACAAAGCTAGTAGCTGTACCAAGAAATCTTAACATTGCTGATAAACCTATGAACATTAGCGTGATTTTGCATGACAGCAGTTTTCTTTCTTTGTTTTCTCTTGTTTAAAGACATGAAAAATTACATATAAATTTCTGTCTTCCAGTAAACAAGCAATAGGTGTAATCTGGAGAAGTGTCTTAATTAGATCACAGGATTCAAAAAGTGAAACTGCTCGGTCTGCTCTCAGCTCCCTTGTACAAAACATAAAAGCAGTGAATGAGCTACAAGACATTAAATTCTGTTCTTTGGTGTTTGTAACACTGGGCTGAAATCTAGAGAAGCTGAGGTCTGTTTCTCACTCTCCTATAGACTTCCTTTGGTCACAGCAAGGTATCACTGTCATAATTCAAATTCTTCTTGCTATTATTTACATTAAAAATACATAATTACATTCCTACTTTCTTTCCTGGCCTGAAAAGCTCACTTTTACGATCATTTAAAATAAGAATACGTGTCACACAGCCTATTCACTTAAACCATACGTATCAGCATCACAGCCATCCACAGAATTGCATATAACTAAAAGGGTTTTTTAAAGATCTTTAACCATTAGCTCTTCTGTACGTGAAATTCTACCAGGCACTTCAGACTACTGTAAGGAGGAATGGGCTCTGCCACATAGAATTTATAATATAATTTCAAGTGTGAGACAAAACAAGGGTTAGCAAAACCAGAAGACAGGCAAGATTTTAGCTGTACTTTGAGGAAGCAAAGACATACCGCAGAAGGAAATAGAAAATGTGCAGATGTAATCTGTACTTAAAATATTCTCAGAATCCATTATGAAGAAGGGTGAAAGACTATGAATGAAAGGAAGTTGCTAGTGAGCTTTCCATAATATGTGAGGAAAACACTTTTGTTCAGTCTACGCTAGCAGCCAAACGATTTTCAGTTTTCAGTGCAGGACTCACTGCTGACTTCCTTAGTGCTTCTGCTTTAAAAATAAGTACTTGCAGAAAACTATTCCTGGAAAGCCTTAATAGACCACAGGGATAGAAACAGCATGTATAGCTCTAGGTTTCCTGTGTGTACATTTATGTAGAAAAGGCAAAGTCAATCAAAAACAGTGTTTATTTTTTAACCATTATTTCTGTTCACACACTGTTTCCCTCATCCTAAGATAGTGCTGTGTACTACAACAGAGGTTAAGTGAAGCTGCACCAAATTCAAAGGGTTTTAAAAAAAACATTAAAAGTTTCAGTGTGTGTAGATACGTTCCCACTAGTTCTCACTCTTCAAACTTCTTCATATTCACTTCCAATAAAGCAAATTAACACAAAATTGACCAAAATATGCTCGTGTGACATTGATAGAAAAATGTGTGAAACCTTACATGGAAAAAAAAATTATTCAATACTCTCTGTTATATTTTTTAACGAGGTAACCAATGTGAGCTTTGCAGACTCAGGAATATAAAAGAATAAATCAGTGCTAATAATCCACCTGATTAAAGATAACAAATACCCATAAAAAGGACAGCAGCCTGTACCGAAATGTTCTCTTAACAATGAATGCTTTGACTGAAATAGCTGTGCTAATTCAATAACTATGCTTAGTACAGGTGAAATGCATTCCGCAAAGTGGGGACCCTGAAAGGATCCCGATACAGTAGTGGAGGGCACTGAGCTTATTTGATGTGACACCCTCCATTCATCTTCATAAAAGTTTCAAGCTCATGAGATAGATACAAGCTGCTGTCTATTGTCATTCACTGACAAACTATGAGGTGTAAACACTTCACACAGCTCCCTCACAAACATGAAGCAGGATGATAGCTTTGATGGCACTGATGGATGGTGTCCTTACGGCCAGGGAAAGGAGACTCACATCAGCATTGACACTGTGGGATCTATTAGTTGTCTTTAAAACAAAGTGGATCACAGGACAGTACCAGAGCACAAACAGGTAACAGTGCTAAGACTTCACTCACTCCTCAGGAGCAAAGCCCAGATAGTTTGATGACTGCTTACAAGATACCAACTGTGAAATTCAGAGATAAACTTCCCTTCAATATATGATCATGCGTTATGATTGTGTCTTCCAGATATATGATTAATATATTCCATACATGTTTAATCATATTACAGTATGATTTTGAACTGACCCTTCATATATGATCACGTTACAATAAGTAGACCTCTCCCAGTACACACAAGAGGAAAAAAAAATACTGTCACCAAAAGAATGGTTACACGCAGCTTCCCGTTTACCTCCATATAAAACATACCTAACAAGCACATCTTTAGTCTCTTACATCAGAAATACTTATGGATGAGAAATGGGAGGCTCCAGGCTTAACTTGCGCAAGAAAGGTAAAGTCGCCAAACAGGAAAAACTACTAATTTAGAAGCCAGCCAAATTGTTGCCCTCATTAACTGTCAAAGCCATCTATCTGTTCTTGTAAAAGCAAAGCCATCCAGGAATCTTCTCAGAGCTTGTGCAGACTCAGGACAGACTTTCAGCATGATCTTTAGAAATCTTTAGAAAAACACATACAATACCTTCAGCTATCTCCATCAGCCTTCCCTTAGACCTCTGCATCCTCAGATACAGCTTTCTTAATTATAGCCTAATAGCTTTCTTAATCATTCCAAGTTATAATGAATAGCATCACGGAATGGAAGTAGATGATAATACAATACATGGCACACTGACAGAACTCAAAGCAACTGTTAAGGAAAGGTATAATTACCCATATTTCACAGATCTGTAAAATGAGGTGCAGAGGGGTAACATCTTTCCCTGGACACAAGGAAACTGTGGCAGAGATAAAAGTAGTCATGTAGCATTTACTCCTATACTATCCTACTGTGTTTTGAAATGTGGAGTAAATAAGACATTACCATAAAATATGCTGTAATCAAGATTTTGATTGAACCTCAGATCATTTTAAAATACTGGATTAAGTTCAGTATTTTAAAAACAATTACATCCAGTTCAATAATAGAGGGAACAGGTTGAGCATTTTGTTTTATTGTCTCTAATTAGAAATATATGCTTCATTTATCATAATACTCTCTATAGGAGATTAAGGTGCACGAGAGATTTAAATCTGACATCACTACATGAACAGGTTGGGAATAAGTACTTTTCTATAAATTAAACTCAGCCTTCAGTCAGGTAAAAATTTTCTATAGGACTGAGTGAGTTATTGTTACTTCAGTACACTTATAACCTGGTATGTGACTTTTAGATTCCTACTTTTTAAATCTTAGGAAATATTTTCACCTGGCTGTTAAGTTATATTTTAATCTTCTACCAGATAGTTCCAGGCTACATGTCATAATGAAAATTCTGCTTTTCCAGGAAAACCTTATACAAGCCACTCAAATGACTCTATTTGTTAAGTCAATAAGAAGACTGTTGTAATTCTCTGTTGGACCAATAGCTCTAGATTCAGTTATATGAGGCAGATAAGTTACAAATGCCTGTAAAACTTCTTGTTCAAACAGTATTCTATGATACTGTTTGGAATCAAACACTTTACCATTTATCCAGTGAAAATGTATCTGTTTTATCTTGTAAAATAATCAGAAACCTTTATAGCATATTTTGTGTACTATGCAGCCAATTAAAAAGACTGTCTTTCTGTAGAACACGTGTTCTGACCTGAAGCCTACCCTTGTAATTGTAATACTTTAGAAAATTACATTATTTTCCAGGGTGTGCTCTGTAAAACCTTTTGAATATTTGTGCCAGATTAACCTAGGTCTTTCTCACAAATTGGAACTGATGTGTCATTTCTGTTACAAAGGTAAGTGCTAAGGAAATATTTAATTCAGATAAAATATTTATATTCTACTATTTTTCCATAAAGGGGAATGTTTTATTTGCTAATATCTGACCATTAATCAAGTTCCAAATAATAAAATATTGTTGCAAACTTGTGTACATGTAACTTCCAAAGTATTTCCACACTGAAGATAATTTGTTTTGCCAGTGCTGTTTTGATGTCACGATTTAGTTAGCAACTTTAAATTCATTATTTTTAATAATTTCTCAAACTTACAAAAAAAAATAAACAAATTATACCTAGCAAATCAAAAGAAAGCAAAATGTCTACTTGAGAGATATTCTGAGGCAGACATAGGACTTGTTTCAAGAAGATGTTAATGTGGTTTTATTGCTAAACATCACATCATAGTAATAACAACTTGCCTATCTATGTAACGTTCTATGTAAAATCTATGTAAATCTATGTAAAATCTCAAAGCACTTTATAAAAACAAATTTATCTAGCCATATTTTACTGACAAAAAATACAAACTCGCCAGATTTAATGACATGGTATCACTATCAGGTGGCAATATGGTCAAGAAAGTATTCACACATCTTCAAATCTGTTTTAGACCTATATACACCATGCTAAATCAGACCTATATCTGTCTTTCATATTAACTGACCTTGATTCTTATTTTGACTAAAACAGGGGAAAAAAAAAAAAAAAAGGCAAAGTTGTCAATAAAAAAAAAAGTTAAAGAAAAAGAAAAACATTTTGTTATTGCATTCTGTCCAGCTAAGAATTTAATGTATACTCTACACTACTTATAAAAGTAAAACTACATCAATGAAGGCCAAAACACCAAGAATGTCCGTAAAACTAGTACCTAGAGTAAAACACAGAACAAAAAAACTAGTACCTAGAGTAAAACACAAAAATACAGAACAAAAATACCAGATATTAATCGGACTTTTGACTCTGCAGCAGACTTAATGAACCAAAAAAAAAAAAAAAAAAAAGTCAAATCAGTTATTAATGGAGGTTACATCGTGTTTTGATGCTCTGTGGTGATTCTGGGCTTAATATAAAATATAAATGCAGAGCAGGCACACTGTTTGCAGTCACTGTGCTCCAAATAGCTCACATTACTTCTTTTCAGCTTTTAAAAGCCATACTTAGACAAGATTAGTCCAGTACTTCGTTTGAAACTTGGGCCAGTTCTGGCTGGAATTTTTACTAGTCTACAAAAATATGTTTTTGACTTACTTGTGTTACACTCCTTTTACGAGCATGACTGAAATTTTCCTCAGAAACTTCCCCCATTCTCTCTCACAAAGTGTACTTACTGCATGTGTTCAAAATGTGCAAATAGCAGAGCAAAAGTATTTGCTAGCAGACTTATTTGATAGTTTGCCTATGCCTTAGTATTAAATAAAAACCCTTGAGACATAAGAAATAAAGATTGTGGAAGCCTAGATTAAGAGTACAATTTAAGATGTTTGGGGACATTTGTTTTTATAATTTTTGTTGTTATTATTAATATACTGGTCTACTGATATTTTCAGTTCATTCATGATGAGTTCCATGGGTATGAATAATATACCTGAATAATGAATAATATGAAAACATTTAAACAGAATAATCTTAGTCCTTTAAGGGCATGCAGGTAAAATCCATGTTCTCTACACTGAAGACTTTATTCTCTTACAGCTAATGTATAAACAGAACTGGGAGCAAAAGGTTCGTGTCTCGGATCAAGATCGTCAGGCCTTACATCTGGCTTTCTCAGGCAAGTGTCTCACAAAGTCAGCACTTAAAATATTCTCAAGATTTTGATTTTTCTTTTTCTTATTGCCACTTAGAAACCTTTTGAACATTGCCTCCGTTATTACTCGGAGTAGCAAAAATCAAGGGATTGACAGACATATTCTCTGTCTTCCACAGAGAGTTCTGGGCTTTTTCCTGACTACAGCTGAACTGAGATTTTCCAGGCAGTTACACTGCAAGGGATACACCTATAGGCTTCAGTTTCTCTAAGCAGTAATCTAACTGAAATACAAACAAACTCACAAAAATCTGAGCAGGGGAAAAAGAGTACTACAAGGAGCAAACAGAAGAGAAAGTATTACAGAGGCAGAATAACAGCAGAAGTTTTCTGCAGAGGCTGAAGAAGTTGACTTTAAGGCAGTACATTCATGTGTCCTGATGTGATATCAGCTGAGGATCCCTTTGACATCAGCTTCAGAAGTATTCACTGCACCAAGTGCTACAGGGATTTTATTATTTTGAGGCTCGCTTTCTTAGAACACTTTTGAACACAATACCTTAAATGTTCAAGTACACTGAAATCTACTGATGAAAAATTCTAAAGACAGATAGAAATTATAAGATCAAGTGCACTGAAAAAGAGGCTGAACTGCTTTAAATACAGGTATGTGTTCATAGCTAGTCTAATCGATTCCATATAATACACGTAGTTGCAAATTTATATCTCCACAGGGGTTTTGTGGAAACAAGATGTTAAACACTATATATTTTATATGATAACACACAAACATTAAATTATATTTTTAAAGAATACAAATATGGAAGTCTTAGTGAAAAACGGGCAGCACTCTTTTTGTTGCAAAATCTTATTTGTGGAGATGCAGCCCAAGGACTCTCTTTTCCCAGGTTATCACAGAAAAATGTCCAACTGCTTTTGATAAAAGAAAACCAGCTAGTAGTAATCCCTGTTAGGAAGAGAAGTATAGCAGTCAGTGAATGTATGTGAAGGACTAAATTAGAGAACCAAGCTGAGAAAGGATCCAAAACTGAGAATCTCTTGTGTCCAACTTAATTTAAAAAACAACATTAGAAAAAAAATCGCCCCACAATCCGTTGGTATTTTTAAGCATTTCTCACTAATTCAGTAAAGAACTAGAGGGATGAATAATTGCAAGAAATTGTTACATTCCATCACCTTCAATTGGATTCAGGAAAAGAATATTAAGGTGTTTAGGTGCTGTGACACATAACTATGGAAGTTAGGTGTAAGTGATTTCAACAATCTGATGCTTCGTACTTAAGATCCAGGAATATTGTTTAAGGCAAAAACAAATCTAACAACTTTGTTATTGCTCACCATGTCTGTATAATTTTAAATAATTATAATTATTATTCACAATAAATTTTTACTCATCCATTTATGCAGATATTCTGACATCAATAGCATGGAAATTAAGAATACAGCATGCTGATGAGGACTGTGTGTATTTTACTCCTTTGATAAATCAATGCCATGGAAGGTCTATGCAAACAGAAACTACTGTGTTCATTGTCATAGACTTCAATATTTCACTAATAATATATTATTTGCTTTGGTTATTGTCTTCAGATTATTTCCTATTTCCAATTTATTTTTTCCTATTAATACATTTTAAATCATAGAATCATTAAGGTTGGAAAAGACCTTTAAGATCGTCAAGTCCAGCTGTCACCCAACATTACCATGACCATTAAACCATTTCCCCAAATGCCACATCTACATGTCTTCTGAATGCCTCCAGGGATGGCAACTCCAACACCCTCCTGGACAGCCTCACTGCTCTTCAAGTAAAGAAATTCTTCTGAACCTCCAATCTAAACCTTCCCTGGCGTAATTTAACCCTGTTTCCTTTCATCCTATCGCTAGTAACCTGGAAGAAGAGACAAACACTCGTCTCACTGCAACTTCCTTTCAGGTAGTTGTAGAGAGTGATAAAGTCTCCCTTCAGCCTCTAAACAATCCCAGTTCCCTCAGCCGCTCCTCTTAAGACATGTTCCCCAAACTCTTCACCAGCTTCATTGCCCTTCTCTTGACATACACCAGCACCTCAATATCCTTCTTATACTGTGGTGCCTAAAACTGGACAAAGTACTCAAGGTGTGGCCTCATCAGTTCTGAGTACAGGGGCACAGTCACTTCTCTACTCCTGCTGGACACACTATATTGGATACAGGCCAGGATGCTGTTGGCCTTCTTGGCCACCTGGGCACACTGCTGGCGCATGTTTAGCCAGCTGTCCACCAGCACCCCCAGGTCCTTTTCTGCCTGGCAGCTTTCCAGCCATTCTTCCCCAAGCCTGTAGCATTGCCTGGGGTAGTTGTGAACCAGGAGGGTCATGATGAGGCCAAGTGAATGACCTGGCACTTGGCCTCACTGAACCTCATGCAACTGGCCTTTACCCAGTGCTATAGCCTGTCCAGATATTCCATTCTACTTTAACTACATATCTTCTGATCTAGATTCAGAGATCCTCTTTAGATGAAAATATTCCTGCTTGATTTATTATCTTCCATTGTGAAAATTATTTAATGATTAATTACTTTTGTTGCTGAAAACTATCCAATTCCTTGTCATCTTCTGTCCAGCTTCAGCTATCACAATTAGTTTTTCTTCTAGTTCTACCCAACAGAACAGAAATTCCTGCAATGTTTCCCAAATACATATCTAAAATAGTGTGAACAAGTTAAAGTTTACTTAGGTGTAGGAGGCGTCTTTCATTATGTTAATTATATTATTCCAGTGCTTTTTTTTTTTTTTTTTTACCTCAAGCTCTCCATATTTCAATATTCTTTGTAATCATGGATATCAAGAATGGACATATTATCCCAGGAGCCATTCCTTCTGTATCCAATATATAACAAATCTAGTCCCTTATTTCTAAAAAATTCTATATTGGTCCCTACAAATAGCATTAACCTGTTGACGATAACACTGCATTAAGAACATGAGCACATTTGAATATTCAGCAAGAAATCCTTTCTGGAATACTTTCTCACACAACTGTTTTGTCCTACACTTTGTTCCTAGATACACTTGAAATAGAACGTGTACTTAAATTTCATCTCTGTTCGTTTTTCCATCTGAAATATATTTCATCAATAATCTACCACTCTGCAAATTTCACCCATTTGAATATTTTGCTCACTTCCACATCATCAATAATCATGTTAAAACTGGTATTAGATATACAGCTACACTCTGCATGGCCTCCTTCGTGAACAACCAACATATAGAACTGAAATACTTAAAAATTTTACACTTTACTCTTTCATTCCAGGTAGTTGACTAACAGCTTATACTATGTAGGAATAAGGTAGTTTTCTTTTTCCTGGGCCCAAAATCATATTCAGACTTTATCTAATAGCCTGAATGTAGCTGTATGTATTTCTTTCTCCTGAATCCTTTTGCCTTTACATCATACATGAAACTAGTTTGTTATCTCTTTAAAGACCAGGACAACAATTCAACTCTGCCATGTTTGGGCACACAGATTGAAAAATATCATGCAGGTTGTAATTTATTGTTAGGAGAGTAAAAGAGGGAAAAAATGTTTTCTATTTCCAGGAGACAATCCTAACAGTACTGTATTGACTGTGCTTTATTTTCAAATATTTGATACAACACAAGGTATACATTCTTGCACAAAAAGAATGGCCTTTCTTCTCTCTCCCTCTCAGCTTTTTGGACAATAGGAATTGGCTGGTCAAAAGGTTACTGAACCCAGTAGAGGTCACCTGACAAAAATTTTCTTTTCAAGGAAGAAGATAAAGGTCAGGTCAGTGGTTCATACAGGAAATACAGCTTTTAGTCAAATAATGGTCCTCTTCCAACCACAAGACATGCATTGAAAACAACAATAAAAACGAAAGACTGCCAGCTTTATTGGTCTCAAGGGATGTCAATGTCTTCAGAACTTCTGATGTCAGGTCACAGCCGACTGTAATGGCTATCATATGAACATTTGTATACAGAGGTCTAAAAGTGGAGGGTCTGTCACAAATTCTTTACATCATATTTAAATATATTCTAGGAATCACTGCGAGGCTTCTGGCAAAAGGCACTAGTTTGGGCTGAGAACATCTTATAACCACCCAGAAGCCACCATTTTTTTTTCAGAAAAAGTCCATTACTTAAACAGTATTTTGATTTTCTACTACCGCAAGCCCTTCAGTAAAGCATGTCCTTTACAAAGTTCAGTGGTTCATGTTTCAGTATTGGTTTTAGTTATCATGGTTACAAATCATCTTTTGGGTCATCTCTTTGAGATTATCCATCCTCTTTTGAGTCCCTTCTTCAGATAGTTACAGATAGACTCTTGTAAACGAAACAGTTGTAAAGCAGAATGCTGGCAATAAAAGGATTCAAAAATAGTCATAAGCCACAGATGATATTTTTCTTGCCTTTGGAATTTTTTGTTAGATTTGCCAACCTCTATGCAAAGAAGATCTGTGTTAGTGGAACAACAGAATTTAAAAAAAAAAAAAAAAAAAAAAACAACAACTTATTATCAGTTATGTTTCGTAAAGATAACACCACACTTCACTAAGTCTGACAAAATAGGTATAGAAGTGATAACCCAGTACACCACATAAAGATTAATACAGCAATG
>NW_008611486.1:33492-80206 GCF_000691845.1 Merops nubicus | reverse complement strand
TGCCTAAAATGGCATCTCACTGCTGAATTCAGACAGAGATTTTACAACAGTATAGTTATTATCACCAAGTAGCTAGTAAGAACTTGGTTTGAGGGAGGGTTATTCATTCAGCAGCTAACCTGAGCTCAAAGTAACCTCTAATCTATATTTCCAGCATAACATGTGAAATGTATGCTGTGATATAATGTCTGTTTCCCTCATTTTAGAAGTGGTCAGAAGTCAGAAAGTTAATATTTAAAGTCTGAATAAGGACCACTTCTCATTTGTGATTAAAAAAAAAAAAAAAAAAAAAAAAAAGGCAGGCAAAACTTTAAGTGTCAGTAAGTCAAAAGTAAACTTCCAAGGAAATAGAGTTAAAGCTGCAGCTGCAGGATCAGCTCACACTTCAAAACACAACAGTTCACTAAATTCAGCTAGTAATAGCCACAAGGAACAACCCATGTATATCAGGAAACTGTAAATGTTAAACAAGGATCAGCGATGAAACAGGAATAGAATAGTGAGGAACTAATCTATAGAGAACTAGGAATAAAAATTATTCAGGAAGGACCCTTTCCAACATGATAGATCAGAGGAGATTAAAGGTGTTCTCAAAAGGGAGAAGCAAGGTCACAGTTATTATATGTACCCCAAGATTTTCCTTTCACATTTATTAAGCAAGGAAAAATAAACCAAGTATAGAGCAGCACACAAGAGATCATTAGCAAGATGATGAAGACAGACTAAGTTACTAAAGTAGATCTTTCCTCATACAAAATTAATTTGTTGACTCTGTTGCCAAAAGATGTTTGGGAGAGAGCCAAGAGACTTATGGCAATAAATCAACAGGAAATAAAATAAACACAAATTACAGATATTGTCAGAAAGTTAGTGTCTTGCTGTCTTGCTTTTCATATACAAGATAACCTTTCATAAATGTTCTAGCTATTTTTACCAAAAAAAAAAAAAAATTACAAATATGTCATTGACCCTAAGGACAGTTGAGGGTACTTTAGTCAGAATAAGCAAAGAGAGGCAAATAAATCTTCTCTCTGCTCAGTAATGTTTTTATAAAAACGAACAAACAGATCCCCACCAACAAGCACTAAAACAAAACAAAACAAAAAAAAACCAAACAAAAACAAACAAACAAACAAACAAAAAATACCAGCAAAAATAAGAAGTGAGTGATAACGGAAAGACTGCAATGTATAGTTAAAACCATGGCAAACTAATGCTTATATTACATTGATAGCTAGCAGAAAGTGAGCAGAGCTGACACCAGTCAGTTATCAGAAGAAAGAATTTCAGAAAAACCCAAGTAATACAAAGTGTGACAGTTAATGTTATCAGTACAATTTGTATCCTCTTTGCAAAATCATTATACTGGGAGGCACAAACACCATTAAATCCATCTTTCAGATCAAATTTGAAAAAGGACTGAGGTACATGCAGGCATCAAAGACTCATGACACTTCACTCTGTTAGGTATGTATTCAGGAATCCAAGTAGTTACATTCTCTTGTTTCTAAAAAGTGTCCCTTTTGTTTCATCCTGAAAATTCATTCTTTCATAAAACTCAGTCTGATGAAAAAATACGTACAATTTAGATTGTATCATATCACAGGAAAATGGGGCATTTTTAATGAAAGGGGTGATCCCTCTATACATCCAATTTTTGAAAGATATTAACATCATCTGATAAAATTACCGTATCAATACACAATATAAACTAATATTATAATCACCAGCAAATGTTTCCTAATTTTAGGGTGTTTTCTTTCTGTACAGCAAACAGAAAAATCCAAGAACCAAACTGCCCATCCTTCCATGTCAAAGAAGGCACACACAGGTAAATAAAATGGATAATTTAAAGTAATACAGAAATCTCACTTTCCCTTTCCCCCCCCTCCTCTGCTCGTACATACATCACACAAGAAAGGTCAGGTGCTTAACTGCATGATAAAATGATACTCCAATAGCAGCCACTTTAGGGAACTGACTTTCAGCTTCCAGTCAGTCTTTAGGTTGGCCTTATTGCTTTAGGTTGTAGAGGCAGAAAGTTATTTAGCTGTACACATTATGTTCTGAGTGGGATGAGTGCATGTAATTTATGACTGTTGCACTTTAATGCATATTTAATAAACCTGCAGACATTTATACACCAAATCAACTGTGTCAATTTTGTTTGCTTTGGGGGGATGGAGATGTCCTATGGCAATGCTGACACTCCTAGTGAGAGATTTAAATTGTAAGACATTTCATTTGAGAGGAGAGCACTTTTAATATAGTGTAGCTTGATACAGCAAAAATAATCAGCAAGGGCTGACTAACAGATACAGGGAATAAGAGAAATAAAATACATCTTGTAAAGAGACTCACGTTTTGCTTTCAGACAAAAAGAAGGAAATTAGATACTGGTTGTCTCAGAAAACCCCCAACCAACAACCAAAGCTGACTATTTAATCTGATTTCACCTCAAATATTAAGGGTAGAAAAGGAGAGAATGGAAAACGGAAAGGAGCATAATCTTTCTAAATAAAGATTGTCTACAGAAGTTCTGATCATAATTACTTTTTTTTTTTTTCCCCCATGCAAGGACCACTACATAAATAAAAGTGACTTTTCTTTTGCACCATTGAGATCCACTGCAAAAGCAGACTCTGTTTGCTGGTTGCTGTTCCTACATTTAGATGCAGAGGTAAATTGTTCCATGTTTTTAATATGAGAGGCGTGCCTTGCAATATTAATTGCAGTTTTAATCTGAGATATCTGTATCCACTACAAGGAAGATACATTTGCATTTAATATCTTCTTATACTTTTCAACCAGATCAATCAAAATATTAAAGCAGCAGTATCTATTGACTTAGTTTATAAGAGCTTGTCTTTTAACTAGCTTTATACAGAAGTCTTTCATCCAGTAAAGAAGCCTGACTGAAGCTAGCTGTTACTTGACAGGTAGATCTGGACCGCAGTCCTTCTTCTGACAGTCCTTCATACAGATCTACTTTACTCAGCCAACCCTCAGTATTGCTGCTAGTAGCCTGAAGGTCTGCAAGGCAGATTTTAAGAGACCATGCCAAGCTGCATACTGCTGCAGCTAGACAGCTAACTGTAGCCAAAGCAGAGAATTCGAAGACGTGTATGTCAGAGCAGTGATTTCAAGGTAGGCATGTCCTCAAATATCCCAGTTTTGCCCACCTTTGATGATATGAATATTGCTGCTGAATCAGGTTGTGTATCTAAACTTGAAGATATGTTTAGATGTTTAGAGAATTACTACTTTTTTTCTTTTTTTTTTTTTTTCTTTTTTTACGGTAGATGTGAGCTGCTCTGCTGGGTAACAAGCAAAGTAGTGACATATATATATGTATTTTATTTGACATTGAGCCTAAAATCTGAGCTAAACAACACAGCTGAGAGGTGTTAAAACTACAAAATCCTTCTTAGACAAGAATGCACTGAGACATGTGCAAAATGTATTCTGAAAGGTTTAATGACAAAAATATATGGTCTTAATTGAAACAATGAACTGAAGAACTCGATGAAAATGTGTCAGGACATCTGGACTTTTTTTTGTAAAAGAAAATTCTAAGATACACAACAATTTACACAAGAAAATTTTATTCTTTAAAAACACTGAGAAACATAGGGGACAAAACTGACTAGAAAATAAGTGGGAGTATTGTCACTGATGTCAACAGACCAGGACTTTTTACTTCTACATATCTGATTGCTGTTATTCTTTCTAAGTTTCAGTAAACTCACTGCTTGTACTAGTGGTGACATTTCATGATGTTCATATGTACACAGTACACATCACATTTTTTTACTCTCAAAACTTAGGGCGGTGTTAGCAAATTATTATTCCTCATGCTGATTATACAGAGAGAGGGATCCATTAGCTTTTGGTCAGGGAACTGCACCCCTCTGCAACCCCACTGTTCATAATGGGACACAAAGCTCAAAAGCAGGTGTATGTGCTAATTAATCTGTGTGTGCAAACAGATGAGTGAAATATCTTGATTTTCTTGAATTTCATGTTATATTTCCATTATTTCTACCTTTTCATACTGATTTTCCAAACTTCTTTGTTGCCTCCCTTACAATTATTTTTTAAAATGTTCAGTAATGTTGGTTTGGATTTATTTTTTTTAAACTTGTCCCTTTAATCTAATTTCTACCTTTCATCCCTCACTAAATGCTAAGGCTATTATTACACAGAAAGAAAACATTAATACAAACTAGATAAGGACTACAAAAATTTACCCTGCATGTATGCAGTGTTTTCCAGTCTGAAAAGCAAAATATATTATTGAAAAGCCTTGTGTGGAATAAGTTTTTTTTGGAGACAGAATATTTTTGCTATAGCATCAGAGTATAGCAGAGTATGCTGAGGGCTGCCTATTCTGATAGCATGATTTATTCCTGCTCATCTAGTGTCACTGACTCTATCCTCACTGTGGATGATTACAGTACAAAATCATTTAAGGCTACAAAACCCTGATAAATCAATACTGTTCCATCCAGCAGCTCAAGGGTGCAAAAAAAAATACACTGTATCAACTGTTTTCTACTGTATATATTTAAATTGGACCTTGGGATGACCATTTATTACACTACATGTTATGGGTTCCCAAAAATAAATGACTTTTTGACATAAACTTTCAGGCTTTCTAAATCCAGCTTCTACACTGCTTGAGGCTAGAAATTTCATCTAAATATTATTGAATTCCAGCACACCATTAGCATGCAGAGATATTTACAATAACATAGCCATTACAACTCAATCAAAAGCTGATTTCAGCCAGAATTATGCAGAATTAAATCTTGCAGGATTCAAATTATTAAAAATCAGAGACTCAATAAAGTGTGGTCTAGGAGTCCCATTTATCAAGGGAGCAGAAGTGCCTCTACAGTGAGAGTGACTTTTTCATATATATTCTGCAAGAATTTGCATGTATTTTAAAAGATCTGAGTTTAATTCTTATAGAATTCAAGTAACTATACCATATTTATATGGCAATAGGAGCCAACTCAGAATAATTTCTTTATATTTTCCTTTCTACATATCACATTTTAGATACATTAGGGTTTTTTTTTTTTCCTGGTTGCTACTGGGTAGAAAAATGCTAAGTCAAAATACAAGAAATATATGTATGTTCAGTTCCAATAAAAGCTGAATCAACACACTGTTAAAAGTAGCTAGAATGAACTCAAAGCAACAATTAAGAAGAACACTGCTATGCAGATAATGTACCAAAAACAATCTCTCAGTTATTACAGCTGACCAGAGTGACTGTTTTCAAAATTCGGTATATTCATTTTGGCCTTTTTCCAACTTACCGAATACAAGGAGAGGCAGAGTGCAGCTCTCTCAAAAAAAAATCATCTCTTAGTCCATACAGTCTTAACCCTCTTTGCTCACCCCTTCCCACCCAAATCCTTCAGACAAAACATCTCATAATTAATTTCAGGATTTTTTTTTGACCCGTTCAATGTGTGATCAAGGCAGTCCTGGCACTTGTCTCACTGTGAATCCTTTTCATCACCGGCTTCTCTCCAAACCACATCACTAAGATCCTAATCCTTGTGTCCACTGTTCTCAGATAAACCCAGAGTCTGGCTTGGCCCTTATAAATGTAAGAAACAAAGGAAAGGATATTCAGTCAGTGACTTCAACACTCGTTTTGCCCTCACTGAACATTTAGTTACAGAACAGTAATACTGACCTAAACCCAGAACTTATAAATTCCCCTTGTTTTACCCCTCCTCTAGAAAAGATGTCAACTTCATTTCTGAGTAAGTTCCAATTGGTTCTGTATTAAACAGATGTAATGAAAAGTCTTAACAGTTCTTTGAGAATTCTATTAAGAATTACTAGTCAGTGGTGAAACACCAGTTTTAATTCCTGTGTCATGGCCCATTTTCACAGTAATAAAAAACAGTCTAAGTAACCCAAAACTACATTATATACTGATGCCAAAAGAAAATATCCCATGAATCTTCACAGCAATGATTAGCCTTGATGATAGAGAATTTTCCTAGGAAATTAAAGAACTGAGTTGCCTTCTTCCTAACCCAGGTTACAGAGGTTGAGGCCTACTGTTACTAGAAGCTACTGGCTGATGTAGGATCTGTAACATCCATAGTACCCTAGGCAGGACAAACATAGTCATGGACCCACCTTCCTCATGCTCTCTTATCTAATCCCTGTTTTCTGTCCTGCAGCAGACATTGTGAAAACACACAGACTGTCTCTTTCTCTGTACATGTCAGCAGCTGTTCAGCTTTTATGGAACCAATTTCTCCACTTCTATCATTAAACAACAACAGTGTAACTACTGCAATTTACATTACGCGAAGATCTGATCTCAGGTTTTCTGCTCTCGTGACTGGAGAGGGAGGATTTGGCTCCAATTTGCCATGTTCTAACTTCAATTTCATTCTTATTTAAGATTAATTTCAAATTGACCAATAATTCTTTAAGTAAACAGCTCAAAATTAAAAGGAAATAAGCTCAGTCAGCAGTAAGAAAAATCCAACAGCTAAACCACCACTAAGAAAAGGTGTTAAAACACCATCTGTAGATATATTTAAACAGGGATTATAGGACATACTGAAGATTAGATGATCTAACACCCTTTCTAGATGTAATCTCTATGATTCTGTCGTTCAATTGGCTTACAACCACATTAAAGGCAGTCGTACAAAGTCCAACAGTGAGGGCTTTTTCAGGCAAAACAGTCATGAAGTAGTCACTAACCATTTGATATTTTACTTATGACCCACAAGCCTAAAACTATGTGTTCTTCACTCAGTTGTATTGCAACCACTTTATTTTTTTCCCCCATCTTTTTTAATTAACGTTGCATTTTGGTGAACATAAAATAGGAAAAAGTTTACATAGTATTGGCCAAATCTGACTTTAAGATACAGAACATCATTCAAGTTAATGAAAGCTACAGGAACACATTTAAAGGCAGAATTTACCTCTACATGATAATATAAAATTATAGAAAAAGGTGAAAAAAATAAAATAAGAATTTAAGTAATTTAAAAATAGAGCTTGCAATTTCTATCAGAATTTGAATGTCTACAATTGCAAATATATTGTGCTTTCTGGCATGTCTAAAAAGAAGTGATTATTTTCCCCTCAGGGAACATATTTTAGTGTCACTTAAACTTTTATGCTATAACAAACTTCAGAAATGAGACTTTCCTAAAAAAAAAAAAAAAGAAAAAGGAGATTGTTTCCTTTTATTGAAATTATATTTTTTGTTGTTATTCCCCAGCAGATTTCTGAAATAAAATAGTAAAATTACTACATGCACGATGTGTGTGCATGCAGCTGCAAGCATGTATGTGTCATGGAGAGAGAATTATTTTCTCAACCAAATAAAAAAATGTGCTCTAAAATCTTTAAATCACGTACATGAAAGTTAATACTTTTAATACCCTTTACTATGGATGGGAAGAAATTTTCACTCACAAATGGATAGATGAATTAAGACACATACTCAGACATAATTAAATTTAATTGCAAGTATACAAGGAGATCTAATTCAGATACCTCTTATGCAAGTACCAAGTTAACAATGCATCAAGAAATCATCTCTAATATTTTTAGCCCATTACATTTCTTTAACACAGAGGAAGTTATCAAATGAAATCTTGAGATAGTATTTATGAATAAAGAAATGTACTTTTTATTGTACAGTCTTTCTCATCCAGTGTTTCCCCAAGTGTTTTAGAAACTTGTGTCTTAGGTATATGTGGGCACTAGAAATTAATATCATCAGAATTCAGCTTTGAAAAACAGTTTGTTTTAGTGATAAAGGGAAAACACTGCCCAGAGGAAAGACATTTCAACTTCCACTCTAACACTAATGAACAAGAAGGAATCTTCCTTTAACGCAGTCATCACTGATGAGCTGAACAGAACATAGCTTGACACCTGAAAGGCTGGAACTTTTTTAAATCCTCTAACACAGCTTGCAACACCATGGACTTCAAACGGAGGAAGAATGAAAGAACGGACAACTCCAGTCTTTTTTGATGACTGAGGTGACAGTCCTTCCATCCAGGCATAAACATGCTGAACCCCATTATAAAAAAAAAAAGAAAAAAAAAAGCGAAACCCCAAAAAAAAAAAAAAAAAAAAAAAAAAAAAAAAAAAAAAAAAAAAAACCAGCCAAACACAACACATTTTTTCAACTCATTTTGATGCCTTTATAGGTGTTACTGAAACAATACTAAAGAGTACATTTTCCCTTAGATTTTATTTCTCTTGCTCTCTGTGCAAGAGAAGTGAAAACAGGGAGAAAATATGGTTTAATGTATTTGCACGGCACCTACCACAGAAGTTTTTGAAGCTATCTGATGCAAGCCGAAGGTGTAATTCTCTCTTCAATTAATGGGAAACAGGTACCTAGGCTTAGCCATACCAAATATACTATTGTCACAGTTTATGCCAGTCCATCTCAACTGAATTGTTTTCTGACAATAATTTAAAACAAAAAAAAATTGTTCTTCACAATTTATAGCAAATAATTCAGAACAAAAAGATGAATGAAAGTTCTGCTAATAGAAGAGGAATGAAAGAAACGAAAATTGTTAAACAAATAGTAACACTAGCAAATTAAAATAAGAATATTCTGTGCTAAAAATAGAACTGTTAGAAAAATGAATCTATTTCTGCATTCTCAAATATCAAATACATTCTTGTCTACCCTGCAGAAGCTCAAAGAATTTTTTTTTCTCTTTGTCAGGCTAGAAAGCCTTAGAATCGGTTATCAATACTCATCATGACTTTCACTACTTTTAAGAACTATCAATCCAGGAAGCTTCACTTACATCTAGTTTATTTTAGCAGGATTTAACCCAGACCATTTCTAAATGTTACAAAAATTGCATTGTATGATATATTACTTATTTTAATCAAATACAATTTTTTCTAATTGTCACTGCCACGGCAAACTCACAGGGGATGGTCTGACTTGTGTACATTTCTGACAGCAAAATCGGTAACAACAGCTGCTTTGTGCCAGCTAGCGCATGTACCGTACCTCTCAAGCCTTGTCATTCACATCTCCCCTAATTACCAAACATCTGCTTTCCATTTCCATTAACACTGCACTACCAGCTTGTCTAGTTTAATACCAATGACTCTTGACCTCCCCCAAGGAAGACACTTTCTGTCAAAATTTCCCCAAAAGAAACAAGCTCTGCACACTAAAATTTGTATGTAAAAAAACAAAACAAAACAAAACAAAAAAAACAAACCAACCACAAAACACTTCCCAAAGTAAAAGCCTCCTGTAATCAGATAAATAAGATCAAAAGCTATTTTGAAAAAAAGTAAATGTCTCTTGCAAATTGTTCTTTATGTCTCCAGGAAGTTTAATATCTTTAAGAACAGAAACATGAATATTCAAGTGTAACCTACAAAGCAACGTGTTACACGGCAGGTTACACGAACAGCCTATAGGTTAGGGTGACTGCATATCTGGCAAATATAGAACTATTATCTGTAATGATATCTGTCTACTTAAAAAGAGACCATAATGGAAGGTCCTAACTGCCTTTATTATTTTTTTAATTATAGGTTATTATAATGGTGTTAATGTTCACTGATTAATCCAGGATCCTAATATTCAAAAGAATTATGACTCTATAACTTACAGCAATTCTTTTTCTTTATTCCAGGTTGTGATCTCATAAAAATTTATTCCTATTTGGAAATCAGATGGTACTTAAAATATTTAATAGCTTCATTTTGTTTTCAAGTTACAGTACACTATAATAGTACAAGAATAAAAAAAGGTTAAAAATGGGGAAATGTGTTCTTCTAAAGTGACTGTAGAATATAACCATTGCCCTCAAAATCACAGAGGAGTCTACATTTCCCTTAGCCTTGTTGACATTCTTAGCCTGGACAACAATACTCAAGACAATCTGTTCCTCTAATTTAAATCTATGGCGAAAGGAGGGCTATATTGTAGAAATTCTGATGAAGAAAATCAAGCTGAACCTCTCCCATTTTCACAGCCATGATCTAAATCTTTTTATTTTTCCAATCCTAGGTTTCCCATACAGTTACTTCATTAACTGTGAGGCAAATAACCACAATACAACCAGTCATTTGTTTGCCTCTATAACCCAGTAATGCAATTCCTGAAAATGTTGGCAGTAGGTTCATTGCCTTTTACAGTACAACTAGTTTCCACAAGGGGAATGGACACTCAGGAGAGATTTGCACTGCTGAAAATACAGTTCTAGAATGTAACCCTCAAATCTGTCAGATTATAAATATTCAAGTTTGAATTTATTAATGAACGGGAAATTGTTGATGGCAGAGGAAGTAAAACAAAACAAAAATAAAATCATTAGCAATAATACATCTTGCTATTTTGTACCAGTAAGTATAAAAGGATTCATAGAACTTTGCTGCAGGAAAACTGCATTGGTATCAGCTTAGTGTCAGAGGATTCCACCATGGACAATGAAACAAAAGAGAATTAGAGAGAAGTTTGGTTGGGCAGGTGTTCCATGTATTTCAGTTGGTTTTTTAGTAAGAAAAGAAGGTGGCAAGATAAAATACTGGAAAAATTATGAGAAAAACTGTGGGGTTTCAATGCATAGTATCTTCCTAATTGTCAGCCTCCCTAAAGAACCTATCACAGAAAAACAGTTTAACGGGAGGAGAAAAAAATGATCTTTTAATCTAAACAATAAAAGCTTTCCAGCCTTTGTATCTGCTGACTTACAAAAAAGTGCTTTCTAACAACAAAAGCTGGAACAGTAATTACATAAATCTCTTCATTCTTGATGAAGACACAATGGAGTATAAGGAAATCAATAGTGTTTCTGCTGTAATTCTTGTTTTTATTATGAGCTGAAAGCAAACTTGTTAAAATTGGATTCTACTTCTTGTGTGTGTATGCCTGAGTGTATGAAAAAAAAAAAAGATCCAACAAAACCAAAGCAAAACCATGCAGCTTGTAAAAGCTTGGAAATTATTTCCCCTGTAATACTTATAAATTATTTTCCCCCTATAAGACTTAGGATGCTGTGAAATCTTACGTTAGGAAATGAGTATTATAAGAGCAATTTAGCATTCTACATATATCTTGAAAAATTGATAACAATGGAAAAAATACAGTTTTAGTGGTTGTTCTGCAGACAGCCAAAATGCCTAAAGGTTACCAACAAAAATGAAATCCATGTATTAAGTGAACTAAACGCACCCTGAAGTCAAATGTTTCCACCTTATTTTCAATAAATTGGCTGTAATGATTTTATCCCACAACATACATTTATAATATATGCCTTTCAAGAATGAGTAATACTGTTGATTTTGGAAAGAAAAGGTGGAAATTATTGCATTTAAAAATAATTAATAGATGGGTCTGCATACCTTTGAATTAAATTAAAAGAAAAATATTTCTTTTTTGTGGAGATGATTGCATTCATATCCTGTTTGGTGTGAAAAGTAGATTCCAAAAAGCTTTTAACTAATTTGTTCAATTTGTTTCAAAGCCAACATGAATAGGCTTGGTGCAAATTCAGATTCATTAAAACTTAATTAATATGCATCATTATGCAAATGAGGTTGCAGTTAATGAGTTCTTAAAAGAAGCTTTCTTTAATTAGTTCAGTTTTAATGGCATCATCATTTATCTGACTTGTTTTTAAAGCCACATGACATACAAAAAGTGACCATCCTCTACAATGTTGCAGTTTTCTGTTTCCTAATTGTGTTTCATCTTAATTCTTTAATGCTGAAAACTTTGAAAAAGTTAAATGTTTTGATGTTCAGTTCTACTGAATGCTATTTCAATTAAAAATACACTAGTTTGTTTAGACTAAAGATACTTTTCTTTTCTTTTTGGTTATTTTTGCCTCCCGTTATCTAGGCACCGTTGGTTTTCAGTATATATACAGAAAGGCAAGATATGTAACTGTAGTAATTCTTAAACTTTGGGATGACTTAGTCTATGCATTATTAGTCAAGCTAACAAGGTTGCATCTATACTGACAACATGTTACTAGAAGAAGAGAGTTCATTGAGAAATAGTAATACAGGAGAATTGGGATAAATGCTGGTATTAAACTAAACAGGTTAAACAATTGCCTTGAGAACTGAGAAGACAAAAGCAATGTAGCTACACATTTCTGTAGTTTCATATCTGGAAGCTTATAATGTTTTAAAACATCTTTAAATCTACAAAATATTGTGCTGCATAATTATAATTATGTTTTGACAAGCTTTCTTCAGAATGTAAATTCTTTGAGGGGAGAAATTACAACGCTTCTACTAAGGTGTCATTTGCAATACAGCAGAGAATGGTTCTTAAGAAGGTGAGACCAGCAGGATCTCTGAAAAAGCTAGTCTGACCACCTGTGTTTGGTGAGCACATGTGATCATAAAACCTCTGTGCTTGCTTGTTTGAACCCCAAAACTTTAAAAACTAGGTTTCAGGTAACAGAAAAACTGCTTGCAGTGACAGTGAAGTCTTTGGAACAGGTTCTTGAAATACATAAGGTTTGATGGACTGCTGGCCTGCAACTAAGAATTCAAGTTACTGATAACTGGAGTATTTGAGGCCGATTTCAAAAAACCCACACTTATGGTTTGCATTGGTTCACAAATCAGGTTCTGATAGGCAGATTGGTTGTATTAGTAACAATTACCAAGTAAGAATTCTGATTGCCCTTTATGCTTTGTTTATTCATGCCTAAACCAGAATTAATTTGTTTCTACACAAAGACTCCTAATTTTTACAGTGAGATCTTGATCAGGCTGTCAGCCTATCCCATCTTAGGGAAAAATGGAGTTAGTTCCACACAACTAATCTTTTCTGTTTTTAATCTGTAGAGTTGATTGCATGAGCAAGGACAGTTTACCTCACTACATACTTGAAGGATCAGGCATGTAATAGATAATTCTTTTCTCCATCATCATTAGTTATCGACACCAGATTTATAGTGGTACCTGTGAGAGGACAGTTATTTTTCTTATATCCTGTCCGTGGTGGTCCTTTTTCCAGGTTGCTCCTCACTCGAAAGCAGATCACTACAGAAACTGAAGAGATGGAGCAACAATAGGCAATTGATACCTAGGTGTTGTGGTTTGAGGCTTGGAATGGGGGCGTGACCTTCCAGCAACTGGGAGGACCCCGGGTGGGGGTGAAACCATTGTATTCCCTCCCCTTCCCACACACACTCTGATAAGAGGCAGGGAGTGGTTTTTTAGGGCACTCCTGCCTTAGAGCTCGGAGAGGAAAGTTCTCCTTTCACTCCGTGGGACCCTGGAACCATTTCTGAGGGTTTTGTATATTTTATCTTTTGTATTATTCCCCTGGTCTTTATATATATTATTTTCCTTACCTCCCTTTTTCGTTTTCTGTTCCTTGTTGAACAATATACTTCATTTTTTTCTAAAAAGTGTCTCTCTCTCTCTCTCTCTCGAGGGGGTGGGGGAGAGGCGAGTACATAGTTCTGTTCCGTGTGGGTCCTGCCCTGAACCCCTTTTTACACGGAACCAGGACACTAGGTCATTTGGTTTCAGCATATGTAGCACAAAAATGCATATCTTTAAGAGAGGTTTCAGTGTCCAAGGATGGACCTAGTGAGATTGTATCATGCTGAGAAGGCCATCTGGGAAAAGTTGAAGTTGATTATAAAACTTTGCTAGAAGATATACCAAAGGAAGGGGAAGAGTATAAGACCTGGGCCACAACAAAGAGTTCACGTACAGAGGCAAATAGAACATTAACAGGAAGGGAGGCAGCTCTGGGGCACCTGAACATCATTAGTGGTCACTTGCAAAATATTTGGCATTCAAGTAAAGTGACAACACGGGACAGTGAAGCCATTACAACACAGAGCAGAAATTTCAGTCTTTTGATGTTTTACCAGGTTTTCCAAATACAGCAAATGCAAATCAGTACATCAGCTCCATCTTACCATCACATCTGGACTTTGCTTGGAGAGCAGCAGCTATATTTTGGCTGTGATTCTTACAGAGCTGGATAGACCCATCAGAAGAGTCCAACACAGATCTACTCTACCCTCTATGAAAAGTTTACAATTACATACTCTTTGTCATCTATGTTTCATCTGTATCAATCTTAACAGTAGTCATGCACTGAAACTAATCAGGAAATGCTCCATTGTTAACTTGAACCATTTTAAAGCCAAAAAAAAAAAAATCCCAGCCAAACATTTTGAAAGATAAACTGAAACAGAATATGATTTATAGATATTTAGCTTTCTGGACAGGAAGGTTCAGCTACTCAAACGATGCTTCACTCCACCTCAATGAGTGCTTCACACTGAAGCAGGTAATGAAATCCCTGTGCAGACATAAGAGGATGCAGAGTGTTTTGTCTTGACTATAATAACATCCCCCATCTGAAAAGAAACATGGATTAAAAGTTGTCAATTTTGTCACCTGGAAGAGCAGAGGATTCAACAAGCAGAGAATTACTGGAAAAATCCAAGAAGTTCCAGGTACCAAATGCTACAGAGATCATCTATATCTTACCACTGTTGAAAACTTTTCTGTCTATACCTTTATAATAATCAAACACTCATTACATAGCAAACATTTTGATAGGGAAAATTTCCTTTCTCTCTTTTATTTCTCTTCTTAACATCATTTCTGTAAAAGGAATAGAGTTCCTCCACCCATGAGTTGTTCTATCATTTGAAGTTTGGGTCAAATATTTAAATGTCACACTATCATCATTAAATTGATGTTTTAATCCTCCTTAATACATGACAGAAATAAGCTGTCAATTACAAGATGAATATTGACATTTCATTCCTAACATTTTCAATGGAAGGAATAAAACACCAATTAAACAACAATTATACACCAAGGTATGACAAGTTATATATTTGACATACAGTATAACAACAATAAAATCATTTCTCACTAATAGTAAGGAGAACAGGAGTTTATTAAGAACATCAACTACATCTCGTCTTGATCCCTTATCTTTATACACCTTAACACTCCAGTGGAAGTTACAGTCCAACAACACACCACCAGCCTCTTAAGTTAGGAATAGAGGAAAAATATTCAGGAAATGCTAGAAGACACAGGAATGATTTCTGAAACAATCTCTGGAGAATTCCAAGAAGGCTGGAAGTCTTTATGAAGGGACAGAGACAGAAGGGGAAAAAACTTTTTTTAAAAAAAAATAAATTTAGAGATTAAATAAGATAACTAACTTTAGGAAAGTTACTTTCATTTGCCAGTGCTTCCTCTTTGACCACAAGGTTCTTTAACTCTCAGCACCCCTCAGTCTGTGCTCACAGATTTGGAAACTGTTTCCTTAGATGCAAGGAAAATGCTGTACCAGCAAATCACATAATTCCAGGGGATTAATCTATGCTGGATTCCCAGCAGAGCTCTGAGGGAGGAATCTGCCATTAGTAGCAGCTGTGTGTATGCCACACAATCACTCTCTAGTGATTGCAGGGAAAAGGCAAGTATTGGTTGAACTCACTTGTATCTTTCGTTTTAGAGACAGCACATGGCTGGATTGTGTCAGATCCCTCACAATTTCCAGTGCCAGCTCTTTGTGAGAGAGCTTCCTCATACTAGGCTTCAATGAAACCTGTCTTCTTGGAGGACTGACTGCAGAATAAGAAAATACATCTATCAATCTAGAGTAGCTAGGATTGCTGCCTCCTCCCCAGCTCTCAGAAATCAACATTAGAAGCTTTCTTTCTGATGTCAAGGTATTTCAACAGGATAATAAAAAAAAAATTAGACTCCATTTTCATTTGCCTTTAAAATTTCACCATTGACTTTCACTAAGACCAGGACTAGACCTTATTTTTAAGCATCATATAAAAGCCTTTCCTAAAGGCTGAGATTCTTTAATTACAATATTTTATTTTAGCTGTGGATAATAACAGGAAAAATTCTAATCTCAGATCCCACATATTGCATAGAAGGTCTCAGCAGGACATGGTTAGGAAGCCTGAGAATGTTTTGCAACATGTATTCAGTAGGATACAGCCAAAATCCTGTACTCAGATAACCACACTCCACACTGGATGAGTTTATATCTATATAAACAGTTGAAAGTTTTGTTATCCTTCTGAAGGTGGGAGAAAACTTTAATCTGAACAAGAATCAGTCCCTAAACTACCATTAATGTCTTTCAAGTACAGATAAGCGAGCTTAATTCTGATTGTATGCTAGAGAAGAAATAACTCTAGTGTGAAAGCGTAGAGTGAGTCACCATGGTTCCAAATCCACCAGCTGAGTTCTGGTAACCCATCACATGTGTACTCCAAACTATCCCAACTGCACAAGACAAGTTGGGTTGTTTTGTTTGGTTTTGTTTGTTTTGTTTTTTTTTTTCTTTTTTTAAATGTACAACTCTGTGACCAATCAACAGTCAATAACTCATTAAATGCAGTAACTCCTTAAATGCCTTCAACACAGTCACCCCCCTTCCCCCCACTTTCCATTTTTTTTACTCTTCAGTAAATCAGACATCTTCATCTACATTAAAGCAAGAAATAGTTGTTTTAACTTGATCTTACCCTTAATTGATGCATCATTTTCCTTGGGTGAAACTGACTCATTTAGCAAGCATCCTGAGATATTATCTCAATACAAATGTCTACAAACCTTTTGCCACTGAATTGTTGTCTCTCATATTCAGAAAAGGTCTTAACAGTGACAGCCTTTCTTAGCCTGGATGATCCCAGGAGATTCTTCTTAACACATAGCTTTCCTTTGCCCTAAGGTGTCCCATTTGTTGGCATTATTTATCTCAGAACTGACCTGGCAGGTTAGCCAACAAAAGCAAAAATATGTTTTTATTTATGAAGCACCGAAGAAAACTTTGTTTATCTAGTTGTAAAAACACTGTAAGGGGTAAGCAGTAAATAGGAAAGAGAACATAAAACTGATGAGTGCTTACCCTCTATTCCCTACTGATGTTTCTACTTAGCCCTGCTTAGCATTTCAATCTATATAAAGTCAATGGGCCATATAACCTTCTTCTATATACACTAACCAATTAACATTATTCTTTAATAGGACGAAGTTTAGGGAATTCTTTTTTCCAGTTTGATTCAAAGTAACATTATTGCTAAACAACAATGATAATGGGCACAAGAAGATTCACTTGTTCTATGCAGACAACTGATATCTGAACTACTGAAAATATGCATTTATTTTTTAACAAAAATGATTTAAGTAATAGTTTCTTAATATTAAGTAAATAGTCAAGTTTCCTATTGTAATACTTAGAGTAAAATATTAAACTTACAGGACTACTTAGGAAACCAGTAATTTAAAGATATTTAAAAGATAGAGCAAAGTATAAAAAAGTAAAAGCGATTCAGAGAGGTTAAAAAAAATTACCTTGCTTGCCTGTTTTTTGATGGTTTTTGTGGTGTGGTTCTTGTGGGTTTTTATTTATTTATTTTTGTATGGACAATGAAAATAAATTTTTCTAATCCACATTTGTTCAGAGCATGTTTATAACTCACTTCACTTGCAGTTGTTCAAGCACAAAAATAATGCCTGTTTGCTTGCAAACCCTTCAAAGGAAACAGATTGGATAGTTTTGGAGGCGAGGCTTTGTTTTGGGATTTGGAGTGTTTGGGGGTTTTCTTTGTTTGTTTGGTTGGTTTTGGTTTTGTTTTTTTTTTCTCCAAAGTGTCTAATGTTAAGATTACTTTGAGGAAAACTTACCGTGCTGAAACCTAGATTCAACGATTTTAATCAGTACAATCTTTTCAATATTCTTTTCATCTTACTACTGTAGTCGTACAATGATTTGAAAATGTGTCTTTAATACCACCGAAATCCAGGGCTCAGTTTACATTATCTTTACTCATTCCAGTATCACTTCTTTAATTATGCTTTTTAAGAATTCATTGTGGAGGCTGTCAGTTACATCACCCTACAGAAGGACAATGACTCAACAGCAAGAAAATGGTCCACTGTCATGAAGATCTCAAGCCACACCATCTGTTTACTACATAATTCTGGAGCTTTATTCTTATTTCACATCAGAGAGACACTTGCCTGCACCTGCCCTTCAGAAGTAAATGCATTCCTTCTAAAGATTCTTCCCCAAGGTTGTTCTCACCTTCTTCTAAAACAAGAAATGTCAAACGTAGCAATACAAAATAGGTGAGATTTTCCCTCATATGGAAAGGTTAGCATGTAAAATAAATGCTCTGGTCATCTTCTCACTGGCTTCTTGTGTACAACACAGGCAGCCGCACCTAATAAGCATGGGGTGGGAGAGATTACAAAGATAATTTAGGCTTGGTGAAGTAGTAAAGAAGAAAACCCAGAACCAAATGACAACAAGCACATCATTTATTTGACTAGTAATGCTGCAGGACACAAAATGCCAAACATTTCTTTGGAACACAGCACAAAGACTCTAGATTTAGATGGAGATGTTAACTAAGGAGAAAGCTATTCTGATTTAATTCTGATTATTTCAGTCTGATTGAAAAATCTGAATGGGCAAAGTAATTTCAAAGCTACTGTGAGAAGACTGTCATTTGAAAAACAAATGAAAACCAGAAAATATTAGTAGACCAGAATTCACAAAAGAAAAATCCAGAAAACTTAGAGAATTAGTGGCTGAAATAAGAAAAGTTTATTTCACTTTCCTTCATGTGTTCTTAATAGACCCAATCAGTGTAACTAATCATAAGAAAACTCCACAGTTATATTTTTCCTTTATGGTTGAAATCTTGCCTTTTGTGTGGAAAAAAATTTATCATGAAAGCATACACCATCCCCCCACCCCATCCCCAGGTTCCTCTCTCTTTTACTAATTTCCTAGTACAAGATCTGAGGAATATCCCTTAATCCCTCCGATCCGTTTTCAGTTGAGTTTGTTGGTCTGGTCAACTGGCCTGCAAACTCTCAAAGCACAACATGACTTCATCCTATATACCTAATCAACATCTACCATGATGAGGCGTTAGTTTTGATTAAATTCTTTACCTACAATTGCACCGAAAATGGTAATGTTTATCAATGCTTATTACAAACTTGTCATCAGATGGTATGATTAATAGTAAGCAACCTGATAATGTGAGAGGGTCAAACAATTTTGTTCTTACACATTCTTGATTAATTTTTAGGCCTAATTACATGATATGTCAATTAATAGAGTTTGGTTAATATTAAGTGTTCATCATTTATATTACAGAGTGTAAAAAATTTAAGAGCAACTCAACTAAAATACAGGTTCTCTGAACTCTGACCACTGCATCCAGTAAAAAAAAAAAAAACTAATAACTTTGTCTTGGATATACAGGGTAACTACCACACAACCATGTATATGGAAGAATGGGAAGTTTCTTCCTTCCATTCTAAATCTACAGTTTCAAATTTCTCTGTCATTGTACAAAAGCGTAAAGAAGATCAACAGAACTAAACAAAAAAGAAGTTTTAAACTGATGACTGCAATACCATACCAGAAAAAAAAAAAAAATGGATAGAAATATATTTAATATAAGATAACATATTGAATATTAAAACAATTGGTATACTTCATCAGACTGCTGGATACAAATCAACTGGAAGGCCTTCTCTAAAGTATAAGGTTAATATACCTCTGATAACATGAGCCAATTAGTAGATTATACATGTTGGCAGAGATAAGTACATGACCAGTTTAGCATGTCCTGAAGGCAAAGTTCAGCTTAGGTTTCCTGTTCTCTAAACACAAAATTTATGTTGCTGTCTACACAAGGCCTAACAAATTTTGGATTACATAGTTGTCCTGGAGTTCCTTATAACCTCCACTGATGCAGCTGCTGCCAGTTAGAGATAGGATATTGGACCAGAGAGATTTAGAAATACTCTGTCTGGCATCCTGGGTAACAAATCTATGAGAGAGCTGGTTAGCTGAAATTCAGGATTCGAGCCAGTCCCATCCAGCATGACCAATTTTTTCCAGAACTGTGAGTGCTCAGACACAAACAGCAGATCACTCTTTCTGTTACCAGGCAAGTTTGGGATATTCCTCTCAACCTTTGTTCATATTTTCTAAGGTGTGTCAGTTTGGGGGACCACCACTTAATGGATCAATTTTCTCCCTGAATCACACAGAAATGCATTGTCAGAATAACTTTTATTCAGTGGTAACCACGGGTTAAGCTAAGTAAAAGAAACTGTACTTATTTTCACTTGCAAGATTTTTCTGTGAATAAGATTTATTTTTAAAAGAAAGAGAGCGTGTGTGAGTCAAAAGGTTCATTTACAAGGCTGTCATGGAGACAGCATTTTTAAATAACCACAGCTACATCAGATGATAATCATCAAACCAAATAAACTAAATGCCAAAATACTCTGAAACCTAAAAATAAGAGCCAGGTCTAAATTACTCAAATGTCTAAGGCTTCACAACATTTCAAAAGGTAAGTCATGTTCTGAGGGTATATTCTTTGTTTTTCATTCTTAAAAAGCAGTGAAGTGGTTTGTGAATCAGGCTTTTAAGACATTTGGCTGTAGCAAAATTGTAATAAAAAATGCATAATATGTACTTAAGAAGGAAAGTAACACCTCTGCCATAAAATGGTTCTTTGAAATATTTGAGTTAAAAATTCTAAAGCATACTATGCTTGCATAAAACAGAATTAAAGAGCATGTAACTTAGATACGTGGGTTTCCTCACAGGGATAAATTTAAAATTGGGATTGCTCAAGGAAAGGAAACTTTTTTCAAGACAATATCAACATTGTTAGTGGGTTTCTCTCCAATTCAGGTTTTCTTTTGTCGTTCTCTGAGAGATCATCCTTTCCAGTAATTCATGGAAATTACAATTAACAATGAAAAAATTACTCATTTACTTACGTTCACTTTTGAATAGTGGAGGAATTTCACTGAAAAAATAAAATAAAAAGGCTTCCTTTAATGAACAGCAAATTATCTCTCTGTGGCTTAATGCCTTGTTCTACTCTTCAAACACAAAACCTTAAAGTCCTTACACTCAGCTCCCACTCAGGCATAATTCCCACTCAAGTAAACTGGCATTTTGCCTGAATGAAATGAGTAACACTATAGGAATTCAGCCATGAGACTGTATCAGTTTATTGCAATATTTCCCCACAGACCACAAGCAAAACTGTAGTCTGGATGACAGAAGAAGGCTGCCCAGCACATATGCAGCTACTGGAATGCTGCCAGTCGGGCAATATCCATTGTACTTCTTCAGAACGGAGCAAGAAACATATTGCGAGAGGCAATCAAAGTAGAATCCCAGGGCAGAGTCAGTTCTGCAAGCAAGGGCATATATCTTTCTAAGTTCCATTTTAATATATTTGAGGAACACATAAAATTTAAAACAAGACACAGAGAACAGACATATTCCAAGATCATGAGGCTGCCTCTAACTTACAGTTACCAACTAACTGTAACACTGAAATGTTTCTTCTTGGCAAAGAGAGAAATTGTAGAAGAACATATTTTCTATCTCACCTGAAGTTCAAATGGACCATGGATCAGGATCTTATAATATATAGTACATACATTAATGCCAACTCAGAATGCCCAGAAAATACTATTCCAAAGTAGAAGATAAAGTAAAAATACTTGAAATTAAATACAATTCTTCCTTTCTACACTTGCGTGCCTCTGTTCTATCTTAAGGAGTTTGTTCCATTTAGTGATTTTTATGTAGAATCCTTGCATGCTTTGTTTTGATTTTTTTTTCTGTATTTGTCTTAATTTAGCCTCCTGGAACCTGTAGTTATTAGTACATTACCAAGGAAGGTCCTGATCTAAAATAAGAACCACCTTTATGAGCTATAAATACAATACAATTAACTTCAGCCATCAGTATATCACCAAATGCACCAGCCCTCTCATTACATATTGACTAACACTTCAGAGGAAAGAACATGTATCAGTAAATATATATTTACTGTTGAATTCAACTCTGCTTATCATGTTCATATATCACATGCACAAACAGAATTATTAATAGCCTTATCTCTTCATTCTCTGTATTTCCAGTGGATAATAAAAACTCTCTCTTCATTGTGTACATCTTTTCTTGTTCAAAGTCACTTCACTGTGTGTATGACTCTCAGAGTCTCTTGAAAAAAGGGCAATATTTATTAACGATCCAATTAAATGTATGTATTATATAGTTTCTGTTAGCGACATGGTAGTAAAGAGTCTGTCAGCATTTGTGTTCAAACCCTGCTTTCAGAGGTTTATAATTACAGGGTAAAATTTGCTTCTTCCAGTACAAAGTTTCAGCTTGAGGAGAAATGTTGTTCTATAACAATCCACTTTTCAGCTGTCCAACACACATAACATAAACATGGGACCAAAGTTTTCATTAATGCATAATGACATTCATAGTATATGAGACTTTATTTTTATTTTGAATTTTAATTAAAATGAGATGGCGATATCTATTGTCTGAACTTGACACTTTAGACACCTGCTCAGCATCTCTGAACACCGATTTCTATGAGGATTCACATTAGAGCTGTGTGACCAAAAAAAAAATAAATCTATATTTATCAATCAAAAGAATACAGCTCAAGTTACACAATATTTTTCCTTTTACAAAACAGCTCTTTATAAGATACTGCTGATTAAAAGTACTATGTTTAAATATTATAACTTATATAGTTGCTACGAGATTAATGATAACTAGGTAAGTCTTAACATAACAGCAGGTCTTGACTCTTTGCTAAGCTGCTCATTTTTACCTGCTTGCATTGCAAATGTATTTAGTCATCACTTTTCCACCTTGTCTTGGTCTCTTTCACTACCAAATCCATCAGCCACATTAAATGTAAGCTGCCTTTGTAATCAGTGCAAAGAAAATCTGAATTTTGATGCTGGTCATTGGTTTCAGGAGCATCCATAGCTAGAAATATCTCTATTGCAATTGTAACACCCATTGTTCTGTATTATCCAAACACAAATGTAGATCTAACTCCTAATTCTTACCTTTTTTACTCATTAAGATCATGGTCCAAGGTAAGAATTTAAATGAGGTTGCTGTAAACTGCACTGTATACGAATAAAAGAACACAGCCACACGCAGGGACCTGCACCTTTACACTAAATTTTTATATTGCAGATAACTGCAAAATGGAATCCACAAAATCACAGAGAAGACTTCCAATGTGTATCACCAGTAACACAGCAGTCCACCAAAGCTCTTAAAAATGGTGAAATTCTAATGTTTCTCTCAGCTTAATTTTGTCTGAGGCTCACACATTTAAACTTCAGGTATCTCCATGAATTCAGTTTCTTCTAAAATTTGACCCATCTTTAACTCCTTCCTTCATACTAGGCCAGAGTGGGGGCTATGCCGCTGCAAGCTCATAGCAAGGGATCCAAGTAGGTGGTCTGTGGTGTATCTATACTGGTCCACAGAGGTACATGTTCTTTCCAAATATATAAAACTGAAAATTATTCTCATTCCTCAAACAGCATGGTCCCAGGAAAGCTACTCAGACCTTTGCGTAGAGATGTTAAGCAGCTCCTGGTTAGGAAGACTTCCTTTGGTTTTGATTGTCAGTCTCAGTTAAGAGCGCTTTTAGTGCACAAGAGAAGCACTCTTCACAAACAAAGCCAAACATTTTTGTGTGAGATACTGAACGTGATCCAAGAATGGTTTTTGCTGGAGCTTTGAGAAGAATCACGATTTTAACATAACGTGTTTCACTGTTGTTGTAACTACCTGTTCCCTGCCTCTGTCCATGCTTCCTTTCCTTTCTCTGAAGGGGAGAAATTTCCTATAAACAGATGCTGCCCAAAAACCAAACCAAACCACCAAACAAGCAAAAAAACAAACATACAAACAAACAAACAAACAACAACAAAAAAAAACAGAGCCAAACAACCTCAAAACTTAAGAGTATTTCAGCACAGCTGCTTTTCTGCCTCATGACTTCTAATTTTCTTTTCATTCTGCTAGAGTAATACACAAAAAATCTGCTGAGCCAGCTCAGAGATTGAGAAAAACAGAGCCCAGAAGGAATCTGGATAACTTGAAGTATGTTACTTCTGTACCACAGTCTAAGCTAGATCACCTTAGAGGCACCATTTTAGCAGCCTGAGGCTGTACTATAATCTGCTAAACTGTCATCATACTGCAAACTCCGACTTTTCCCTCACTGGGCTCTTTCTGCCCTTGACACCATCTGGTTTGCAAAAACACCCTCAAAGTCCTCATTCTATAATGACTCCTATGGAAAGGCCTTCTTCCCAAAGAAATGGCAATTTTAGGAGCTCAAATTAATTCTGGAATTCTTTTTAACAGGACAGAGCAACCTCAGAATTTCACCTTGAACATTCTGTCCCCCTAGGCTGCACACCTGAGTGATTTAATGTTAGCTCTCACACTTTTCTGATGTTTTTGTTAGACCCACAGCAGTTGGAATCAAGTCATTAGCTATTGCACATCAGCATATTTTAGCACAGAACTAATTCCCAGCCCTCAGAATAACTAAGAGAAGTTTAGAAACGTGAGCTCCACCTCTACCAAAAAACAGAAAGGCAAATAAAAAGAATTTCAAATGTAGTGCTTTTTAAGACTCATGAATTTTGAGTCAAACTCATGATTTTTGCCACTGCTTGGACTTGGCAATGCTATCTAGCCTATCAGTTTTACAGTTATGGCTGCATCACACTGCAGCTAAGAAGAGATTATCACTCGTTCAGGTTTGCCAGCATAACTGCATATTTAGCTGCCCTCTAATTCCTGTCCTGTCAAAATGATAGGGAGTAGGGCTTCTCAAACACAGATGATTTTAACTAATGTAGCCTGAGAAGGAATACACACAGGAAAAAAAAAAATGTGCAATGGACTGCAGTAATGGTAAACTTCTTTTGTGGGAGCTATGGCAAACAGATGGAAGAAAGGAAAAGGTGGTAATCCCTTCAGCCAGCTCAGCTATGTTTAGAGCAAGATGCTGAACACCACCAACCTGATTCAAGACAAGGAACACTGGGAGATTAAAAATACATATTTGATTATATTAAAAATATATATTTGAATATCAGGCCAAGTAGCTATATTATAGACAACCTCTTACATAAATTTTGTCATAACTTGAGACAAGAATTTTAAAATTTTATGTAGTTATTTTTACTTTTAATTTTTAATGTTGCGGCATCAGGAACTACTGTTGCAATTACAGACTAGCATCTTTGAAAGTATTTTTATGCTTTCAGCTGTCACAAACAATGCAGAGATTGTTCTAGAAGGTATGTCCACTCAATTTTTTTCCAGATACTAAACATCGTTAATATTAATTCAACACTAAAGACATTCTTCACAATGGAATTCTCTGTTGTTACTCAAAAAGGAATTTGTAAACATGTGAGCAAAACTGATCTTATAAATGTAAGCTACAAGCAAAAATTTTCATCCAAATTTTCAAACTATTGTCCTTCAACACAGATCCACATTAGGCAACAAGAATGAGAATAGCCAAGGGTCATGCATAAAATTGTTTGGTGTTTTTTTTTTTTAATAAGGATGTTGAAGCAGCCAGATATATTGGTGTGTGACTAACAAGTCCAGCTCTGATTTCAAGCACACAAGCAATGGGTTAGAAATGCTGTTCTATCATTCATGGAATTTTGCACAAGCATAACTATGATCAGAATCACAGTTTTCTGTTATAGAGGCAAACATTGTTCTTTTGGAGCTTAAAGAAAAGGAAAGGAGAAGGAAAATAAAAATAGAAAATAGTAATTCCATACTAAAAATTAATTTAAAAATACTACTGTGAGAGACTTGAACTGTATAAGTAGACAGAGTAAATTGATTCACTGTATTAACTTCTTAACTACTGAAAGATGTTTTCATCATGAAATTTTACACAAAGCAGAAGCAAGCTGGCATGCAGCTGCCTGCCCAACCCTCTGGAAAACAGGTTTTCCATGGAATTTACCACCTTGACTCACTTTATTCCAAAAAAAATCCAAAGGATTTGTTAAATTGGGGCTTTCAAAACATTTTTGCCAGAAGTCCTAATGTATGTCATTAAGCTGCCAAGTTGTACATAGCATACAGAGACTCTTGCTCAAGTTTATAGAATCTGACATAAGAATGTTAAAGAAAACAGGGCATATATATGGAGAGTGACAGCTGATTATTTATTTTTACATATTCTCCAAAGTATCAATAAATCCATCTGAAACTTCATGGACTTGAGATGTTGTAAAAGCAGTGAACCACAAATTATAATTTAGTTTCATTTACTTTCTACACAGTTACCTCCCAGCCCCCAAAGAAATTTAAAACGAATATATGACCAAAATGAACTTTTAATTATTTCAGCTTTCTGGAAGGCCTAAAAAGATATTATCAAAGGAAATCATAACTATTCACTTCACCAAACACCTAAAACTATTTAAACATCATTTCTAGCTTAATAACTCAGCAGAATAATTTAAAGAATAATGTGTTTGATCACCACAGAACTTATGCACCCACAGTTTGTTACTTTTGAGGATGCAAATCCTGCCTCAATCCATAGCCTGTGACAAAGTGCCAAGTTCAGAGACTACCCATAGCCATAACAATTCTTTTAGGGTACCAGCGTGGAAATTCTTCCACATTTGGTCTCTTACTAAGCCTTTAATATAACTACATTTTGTACATGCTCAATGAGGATCTCTTCAGAGTTCAGCAGCTCCCTAAACATTTTGATCACAGAACTTCTAAAGACCATTTCAGCCTTGGGGTCAAGCTGTTTTTTACAAATGACTTCAAGAAAGAATTTTAGCATGAAGGATACTGATGAAGACTTGTGTCTGCCTTTTTTTGCTTTAACCAGACCCTCAGAATCCAGGTCAGTTATCTCTGAGAACTGGCTCAAGATGTGTCCAAAGTCAGGACCACTAGCTCAAGGGAAGAGAAAAGGCTGCTGCAGAGAACAGTCCTTCTCCACCGTGCTCTCCCCTTCAGCAACAGCAACCATGACTGTCTCGAGTTCTTCTCCAAACTCTACCTCTTACTGTTGCACCTCCAGAGAAAATAAAAAGCCCAGCTGGGACTACAGTTTCTTATCCCTTTAAATTCTGGCTACAGAGTTGAAAAGCTTTGAAGGTGGTTTTGAACACAAAGCTGGCTTCAGGTCTCTCCCTCCTGTGTTCTCAATGGACCATATGCCTTGCAGCCTACAGGACAATTCAGATACAGATTGAACAAATGTTAAACCTACTGGAAAAGCAAGAGAGAGTCTATGAAACAACCCAGCATTAGATAAAAATTGAGACTGGAGGCTGAGAGAGAGAGAGAGAGAGAGAAAGAGAGAGGAATGCAAGGAATAAGTTCAAAGCAAATAAGGCCTATGGTCTTTCCCTGAGATATTCTGAAGCCATTCCTCATCTCCCAGTAACAACTTGTACTTGGAACGCCAAGGGAAACTAGGAGGTGGATTTCTGCTACAAGGATCTTCTGGAGACCCCAGGATACAGCTGAAACTACTGTAGCCAAGTCCTATGCTCTGTAAAGCAGGCAGGGGTATAGGATCTAGACACACACAAAGGGCTTAATTTCATTAAAAAAAAACTGCTACTGTTTCCAATGTTGTCAAACTGGTGTTTTAAGCATCTCAACCCAAAACTGAAATGCAAAATCTCCTTGCTCATCTGCTGCCTGAATTCACCAGAGAGCTTTTCAATCACCTTAGCTTCCCTCACTGTGTGGAGCTCTCAGTTTTTAGATGCCAAAATTACTCCAATCTTCATGGCTCAGTGCCCATCTTCAACTGAGATCGGCAAGTAAGGTACACCCTGCAGAAATCTTCTAAGAGACTTGACCTAGCACACTAGCTGGGATATGTAAGGATATATTTTGTGATAATCTTTTACCCACTGTTTATGCAGAGAGTACAGTCATCAGGGTCTCTGGTATACAGTAGTATAGCTTATCTCAGAGCGCAAAATTCCATGGAAAAAAAAAATATATCCAAAAGAAAATCTGTATTAATTAGTGATATGCTAGATGGAAAAGACTTCCTCTTCTTTACTAAAAAGCTGCTATATATATGATATTCCTTAGAGCCCAGTATTTAAATATAGTTGTTTTCTTTCTTTCCAATAACATCTCAGCCACAATTACTTAATAAATTATAAATCACAATGTAGTTTTTATGTAAATGCTTTTTTGTGTTCAAGCACAGGATTAGTGTTTGTGTATGCAAATGAACAAAGGATATGTTCAAAGAGGTCGTGGTTCAAATCATTGCAAACCTTCAAATGCTTTACTGTGTTAATGGCTGAATATGACACTGTTCTCCCTTCCCCTTAACAATTCCCTTCCACCTCCTCCTTAACAATTAATACTGTTTTAAATGCACCTGTTGCTAATACCTAATTTCTGTTTAGTGCAGCTTCTTGGAAAATATGGTCATGTGTCAGTGTATAGTTCCTGCTTGATGTTGCATATAATTCTTACAATATTCTGAATGGCATGTGCTAATTATTTAGCACAATAGCTCATCTTATGGAGCTGTAAGGCTGTAAAAGAAAGGTGGTAATTACTTAGGATGCGAATGTCTTTTTTTTTTTTTATAAAAACCAAGTGTGGGAGGAAAAAAAAAAAATTAAAATAAAATGGGAGAACAGCCTGGGAGCATTGGGAGGGTTAATATTTTGAAGTTTTTCTTGTCTGTCAGGCTAAATCTGAAGCTTACAATGCAGATAGTAACTGTTACACATTATGTGCTGTACTAAGTGGACAGCTTCTCTTCTTCCACAACTTCCCACCTGGCTGAGAGAGCATAAGTTCTTAACCTATGTTCAAAGGTTCAAATGTTCAAAGCCTTGAAACATGACCATAAGAGCTCACCTATACACTCTATACAGAGGAGATATGTCTCTAACAGATGTTTAAAGCAGTTTCAAAAAGCCACGTACAGAGAAAGCAACGTAAACTTACAGAGAAGTGAAGAAACCAAAAAATTAAACCAACTGAGAAAAGAGATTCACAAAATATATATACATTTCTATGCTTATGCTAGGTCTAGATTAAAACCCCACAAACCCATACGTTGAATAATTAAATAATTAAAAAGATCAAGTCTCACATTTTAGAAAATGATCTCTTGGAGTCCTGAGTTTCACAATTGCCTCAGGCTATGACAGAGAAGGAAATAGTCAAAACCTCACTCGGCAAAAATGAGATCATGACTTGGAGGACTAATCTAGAGATTGAGACAAATTGAGTGGAATGCCTACAATTTATGGATCCAATAGTAATAGCCAATAGTCTATGGCTATTGGTCCTACTGCTTTTAGTCACAACAGCTTCTCAGAAAGTTCACAACGTGTGGCTGGATGCATTAGTAAAGTCAAAACAGACTACAAAAAATATACATGGAATATAACAATAGACATTTAAAAACCCAGAATGGCACAAAGAACACACAGAAAGGATAGATTCTCAGATTACATTCTGAAAACCCATTAATTATGTGGCAAGAATAATGAATAAAATCATATGAATGAATTTCAATCTAGATAAAACCACTCTTCAGACCTCTTCCCCCAGCAATCACACAATCAAGATTTACTAGCTCACATGTTCAGGAGCAGTGAATCTTCAGCTTCTATGTTCAACAGTTCACTGAGATACAATTTAAAAAAAAACTCTTTCCAAAATCCTTGCAGCAGAAAAGCCTCTCACTTATCCAGCTGAAGTACAAACAAGGCCATGAGAAACACATTATCATTCACAACCAAGCTATATATTTTACATTCCGCGTACTAGGGATTATTTGCAAGTTTCAGGTTAAAAGGAAAAGGTGGGGAGGACTGCTTGGGAAAAGCTACCTTTATTAATTTCTAAGAATGGAATAAATGTTGAGAAAATTACAACTCGCTTGTGAATATTTGGATAAAAGAACTGGTAAAGTCCACTGAATAGATTATTCCTCAGATTGTAATGACCTTAGATGACATTTTAAATGTAGACGCAGCCCATGGAAAGGCCAGAAAGTCAATACTTAAATTGAAACAGGATAAAGTAATATTACTTCAAACTGCTCCCGATCATCTTTGAGGCTGGAATCAACGCAGAAAGATCCATCTTAAACTGAAATTATGGGGCATTTGTGAAGAGCTGAAACAGAGTTCACAACTAACTGTATGCTGAGCATTTATTTTCAGTGGGCTTCCTGCTTCCACTTACGATGTGAACATTAAATTGCCACTGACTTCTAGCAGAACCAAATCAAAATACTATAATTATACACTTCATGCTATCTGTACTGTACTGTATTATTATCTATAATTGATTATTCAACTCAGTAGCTATTGTTCTTTGAAATGCTTTTGACACATTGTAGAAAAAGAGCTATATAAAACAAAGTTGATGAATGTAGAGATTTCGGACATTCTGTGACATGTAATGATGAAGCTGGTGCAAAGCAGAAGAGTTCCACTTACACAAAGTCTCATCCACATTTTTTGAGTCTGTGTTTAACACTGTAAGCCTTTAGCTGAGAAACAGACCTCACTACTCTGGACACTGAAAATGCAGAAGAAAAAACTCTACTCCTAAAAATTTTTATACATAAAGAAAAACTTTTAGCGTGGGAGAAGCCAGACAGAAAAAGCGTAGAACAGTGAGCTACTTGCCAGAGAGGTACAGTATCTTAAGTTACAAGAGCACAGCCGAGCTCCAGTTTCTGGAATCCCCATCTCAAGCCACAGTCAGACAGACATTTCAATCAAGTGTGAATTCACAGAGTCACAGACCAGGAAGGTCTGACTATTCTTGTCTTCTCTCTTGGGACAACCTGCTTGTGGCCATGTAGTGGACCAGACCAAATAATGGATATAACAGAAAAATTATTTTCTTTTACTGGGCCAGTTTTCAATTTTTATCCTCAGCCCTTAAAACATACAAATAGGACGTTTGCTGTCTCTCCTTAAAATAAAGAAATAAATCTTTGAATATCCAATAGAGAAGCACTCAAGTTATATTCTCAAACCAGGAAAACATTTTGGCGTATCTCCTTAGATTCCTATACATCAACCTGCTCTGCTAAGCACAGAAAATTGTTTTATATTTCTCTTTTTTATGTGCCAGTAAGATAAATAAGGGTTGGGTTTTTTAAGCCATCTAAAACTAGTAGGCTTAGTTCCAAGTAACCTCAGTATTTACAAGATTGCCAAAGGAATGTCTACATTATTTTCAGATTAAGAAAAGAACCCTGAGAAAAAAATTATTGTTGGAGTGTAACAAGTTTGCTAATCATAAAAATATTTATTTTTATGTCTTCGGAACACATACTATTGCTTCCTGTAATTAACAAATGAGATTAAATGTTAACCAGTTTAAATCTGTCAAAATATTTTAATAAGGGGGGCAGATGTTCTGTTTTGTTAAGTATCACTATTTACTTTATGAGGTAATAATAACCTTACCTTTCCTCTGCAATAGTTAATAGTAAATGGTTAGAGCTTGCCAAAGAGCAAATAAATCATTACACTAAATACAGGTTGTCAGGCTAGTTTAGTACCTTGTACACTCCATTTTGCTTAGATAAATGGCTTAGAATGGGATTTACTGTCTATGCTATTTTCTAGAAAGATTCTGGCTTTCCTATTGTGTGTAGTTTCACATCACATATTGAGGAAGATAGTATATCAATAGGTAGATTTTACTCTGACAAGCTTACTTGTTTGGGTTGACTTCATAAATGTACAAGTGTGAGACAGGCTGCAGACCTCCCAAGAATGTCATTACAGATAAAACACTTGTACAAAGACTGTGGCTTTGGTGAATAAATACACCAGTGCAAAATTCAAGCAAGTTGAACAGTGTAAAAGCAAGACTCTGAAACATTCCTTAGAGTTCTCTTTGATTTAACTATATTAATACCTTTCATATTCACTCATCAAATTTGCAATTGTTCAGCCCCAATAAAATATGCAGCCAAGTTTAAAAACTATTGCTGAACACAGTAAGTGTGCATTAGGTGTCATGCTTTTCTGAATAGCTGACACATTTTCAGGGCTAAGCACAAGTGGATCCAGCCAACAGGATATCCTCACTCTTGAGAAAGCTCCTGTTGGGTTTTTACACAATTAAAGCCCAACTAAAATCCACCTGTCAGCTAAGAGCTTATTTGTTCTTATGATTATATAGATAATGGCTTCTTTTTGCACAAGTTGACATATTTGAAGTTTTGTACAAAACAGTATTTGCACAGAAGCATATTTATCCAAGATTCACTATTTCATTTTTTCCCACTTTAAAAGTCCTGTCATCCAACCACAGAAAAGCAGTAGTTTGGGAAATTATGCAAGGCTAACAGCTAATAATGGTTGAAGGAAAGAGATCACAAGTTTCATTGGCTGACATTTGTATAAACTATTTGCAGAACACTTGAGAAAAGCAGCTCTGGCCATGGAAAGAAGGATGAGGTTGTGAGTGATCTGCGAACAAGGAAAAGGTCCAATAAATTGGTTCACTTATTCACACTGAATAATTCAAACAGCTTGACTCAACACTAGACATACTCCGTACTCCTTTTAAAGGATTAAAATATTCATGGTTTCTTCTGTCAAATGCCATTATCACTCTGTAATGACAGGAGCAATGGTTATCTTCCCAAGGGCTGTAGGAGACTTGGATGTGGGTCATCAGCACCAGTTGTGGAAGCTGCCTGGCAAGCACAATGATCTCAGACTCCTAACTGTGTCCCACATGGCACCCATCCTAACAAGGCAAGTTGAAATACTGTCTCCGTTTTACTGCTCATGTTCTAGTGCCACACAACCACTTGTGTGCTGCCCAAGAGTCAAAGCTCAGAAAGAACATGTCCTGTCTACCACCGTTGTGACAAGGTCACCTTAGACAATATCCTTACCTCATAAAGGAAGAAATTCTATCCACCAGCTCAGGAACGAACTTCCTTTTGCCCTCTTCCACAGCCAGGCTCACAAAGCTGAAAGGGTGCTAGTGAAGGCAAGGACAGGAGGTGTCGAGTCTTAAGTATCTTAGGTCAGAGAAATCCGCTACAGAAGGTTATACAGAAGCCACCAACTTTCTTAAAGTGGCCATTAGCATCTCTCCTTAAAATAAAGATGTAGGGGACAAAGAGCTATATTCAGCACATTCCCAGACATCAGTTCCCAGAGATACTTAAATACAAAGATACTCTCTGACTGTATTAACATTCCAGTCTACTTCATCTTTTCAAGATGGACACACTACAAATTCTTTAAGATTTCTCTGTGTATTTGGTAAATTCCTCTTTAAGACAATCCAACCTGTTCAGTTTTTCAGTAGATTTTTTTCCCCCCCCTGCCTTTTTTTTTTTTAAAGACATCTTAATTAGTCTAATCCTGACTGGTCTCTTTCCAATGTTCCTGTTGGCACAGTAGGATTTCAATTAACATTCTGCTTTAGCACTGCAAATGCCCTTGCTCAGATTTTTTTTTTTTTTTTTTTAATGTGCTATTTTGGATGCCATCTCTCTTCTTTTTTCTTCCTCAAAAATTGCTCAGCTTCTAAAAGGTTTTGGAAGCAGAGGTTGTTCTGCCAATTTGTGCTTTCTGAGCTTATCAAGAGATAGCACTTATTTTTTTGCCTTTTTTTTTTCCCTTTGCTTTTTTTTCTTTTTTTTAATTGAGGGTTAAAAGGCAAGGGTCCTTGTCTGCTCTGACCACATCACTCATCCCCCTTTCAGTCCCTCCTGGTTTCACAATATCAAGTTCCTGCTTCTTGTCCACAGCTCCAAGGCTTTTCAAAACTCCACCCTTCTTTATTTGTCTTTTCTTGCCTAATTGCATTTCTCTTTCTCTCTTTCACACACATACACACACTTTCTCCTAATCCACCAATAATAACAATCATCTCTTCTGTTTGTCAGCTTCTCTCACACAGCTCCACCCTGCCCCTCACACATGGAGTGCCCTCTCTGAACTGAGCTGTCAGGCAATTGTCCCCGCTTCTTTGAAATCTGTCCTTAAAAATCCACCTCTGCTGCAATGTCTAAAAGAAATCAGTTAATTAATGATGGTTATGTTGAGGGGCAGATGGAATAGTTGACATTTACTTTACAATAATAGTAATAAAAAAAAGCCCACAACCTTTTCTGTGAATGTATCTTAATCAATGCTAGACTGCTCTTCCAAGGGGACAAAAATATGGACGGAGGAGTGACTAAATCCTGCAGGTTGTGAACATCATCCCTGACTGATTTTAGAACATGAGAAACTCCTTTTTGGCCTCTTCACCTGTTTGGCATGTTTAAACTATAATAAACTCTGCAGGGTAGCGTCTGTGGGTATGTCTACTCTGCATACCATCTAGTAACTGATAACCTTTAAGTGAAATAAGATAGTCACAGTAGCATGGAGTTAATTTACTTAGAAAGTATTTTGTACTATGTAATATGTGTCCACAGTAATTAACATGATAAAATTATTTGAGTTGAATTATCTTGGAAGTGCATAGCATAAACAAAAATAACAACACTGAGGCTCACTACCTTATAATTACTGCAATGCTAAGTAATAAAAATATAACTGGACCTGTGCTTAACCTGCAAAAAGCCAACTGTTTAAACACTTGGGCTTGACTTCAAAGACACTGCTACACAAGAGTATCTACTTATGTCCACTGTATTTATAGTTGCTCACAGGCAAACAAAATCCTACCGTGGAACTCAATCTCTAAATTTCAGTTCTAATCCAGACTTCTGTAAAATTCTGCTACTTTAATACAACTGGAGACCTCACCTATAAGGCTAGAAAGCAGAGAGACACATCTGTTGCCAACCACTCTTTTGCATTGCTCTTGGCTACAGAAATTGGCACACCTGAAGCACAAGAGCCCAATAAACCAATCAGACCTTTCTGTGCTTACTCATCTCCTCTGGAAAACTAGCTTACCTTCTTGGTAGATCAGTTTTGGAATGTTAAAAAGAATCTGAAATATCTCCCAATTGACAAATCTGTTGCAAAACATAAATATTTAGAGAACAACAGATGAAGACCTGTTAAACCAGGACTTCTGCCACAGTAAAACTGCTTCAGACTGCAGCAGTTAATCCAGATAGTCATCTGCAGCACGTGGATGAAAGTTCTCAGCTGTTCCAAAAGATGTGGCTAAGTGGAAACTTACTAATAAGAAAAAGTTCATGTCTACTCCTTTTATAATGGCTAGATAGTACGTGCTCTTTGTGACTTCATGTTACATTCCTCTGCTTCCAAATGCCACTAGAAAACTTGAAAATTAACAATAGAAAAAAACCCACAAAACTAAAACCTGCTGCAACATTCCTCCTGTATAAATAAATCCAAGTATGTTTTCTACTCTAGTCTTATCTGAAATCAGTCCAGATCACCCTCCCCATTGGCACTGAACACTGCTATGAATTTCCAAGATTTCACAAGAGATCAGGTACAGCCATATGGAGACCTAACAACATCACCTGAGGAGCCCAAATGATCATCCTGCCCCATTTCCACACAGTGTGACCCTATTATACGCATTCACAGATGATCACTTTGTGGCTGCACCAGGAGTTTCCATTCCAAGGTAGGCCCAGTGAGAATAAGCATGCAGTCTGTGTGTTGCCTGTTATTTAACAGCCTCTCAGGAGTCTTCGTGCAAAGAAGCCTCACCCAGGGATTCTGGGATGAAAGGGACTGTAGGAGACACAAAAGCAAGTGTGCCAGTGTAGAGGAAGGAGCTAACTGAGAGTTAGTTCTGTACAAGGATCGAATGAACGTAATTTGGGCCACACAGCTCAGATTGTGCAATATGACCAAGTCATGATTAGTTTAGCATCACCATCCTGTAATACTACTGTAGTTCTACCTATCCAGAAAACATAAGTGTCCTGTTAGTTTAGCTTCAGAAAACAACATATGAAAATGAGGTGTTTGCCCACTTTATATTTTAACATGTAAACCTATACGTGCTTTTTTTCTTCTTTTTTTTTAAATTAAATTGATGGTTCTAGCAGGTAGGGGAGGAATACATAGTTCGTCGTGGTAAGGAAAATAAATGTGTGGGATCTTCTTTTGAGTATAATTCTTCAGTACATTAAATTAGATGAACAAAAGGGAAATTAAACATGATACTGTGCCATGGTACTGTGACATAAGTGTCAACTTAGAATTTCAAATACAATTATAAGAGTCTTCTAATAATTATATAGGTGGCAAACAAGGCTTTAGGGCAAACATATGTGGCAAAAAATTACTAATGGCATTCTACAGAAAATCAGCTAAGCCTGACCCCTCCTATGCATCACATTGTGGTAAGGTCAACTTGGTGGAAAGGTTAAGAGCAGTTAAACACTGACCCATCCCTCCCTAGTCTTTTCCATATTCATAGGAAAAGTCATCCATATTCATGCAACAAGATAAGTACCTTCAACATACAGAGGTTAAAAAAAAAAAAAGATTTTACTTCTTTACAATCTCATTCAGTGCCATGACACTAATTCCCAGAGCATGGATCATGACATAAATTACTGTGTCACTAAAGCTGGGCAAGATGGGTGAGGAATAAGCACAGAGAAGCCTCTGGGTGACACTTAAATATTGCAAATATAAATTCAGTAATCCTGAAATTGCAACAAGACACATGAAAACACAACTCTTTTACGTGGGTAGGACACAACGATTTCAGAAAATATGATGCATGCAGGTGTCTGCCCTACCCGTATGTTTACAGGCATGCAGCTGAACCTGTGTATCTGGAACATGAACTTCTAGCCTTCACAGGTAAGTGACATGAGAGGCCCAGATCATTACTTTATGAAATCTTAAGCCAGTATCCTCAAACAACAACACAAACAAAAGGCAAGGATGCCATACTGCCACTGCAAGACTTGGACTACCAGTACCTTTTTTTTGTTTTTAGAAGAGAACTGTCTAATAAAATCATAACACATTATGTACCTCTCTTTTGCTCTTTGCACTTCTTTTAATGTGCAGCACTGACTGCACTTACAAAGGAACAGGGCTCAGAAACACCTGGTGCTTTTGCAGAACTCTTTTTGCTGACTACATGTCCCAGCACAAAAGATAAGGTCATTAATAGGAAGCATATAGGCCATGTTTTACCACCCCATTACAAAGAGCACAAGAAACATATGATGTGACCAACAACAGGAGGGCTAAACAAATCCACATATTCACTCATAGTCCATGGTGAAACACAGGAAGGAGTAAGTCAAGCCAGAAATCTGCCAACAGGGGAAGGAACAAACCAAACCAGCAGTCTGACTCCAACCACGTAGAAACCACCACAGCAACTGCCAAAGAGAAGCATCATTAAATACATAACCATCATCTGGTCTTGCTCTCAAGTGTCTGTCCCACCATGCCAGAAGCTTTAATTGTCACAGTCATGAAGCCCTTCCAGCAACAGGAAATCCTACACAACATATCCACTCCATAAACAAGCCCCTCCCCATTCACTGCAAACAGAGCCAATTTTTATACTATTAACTTCAGAGGCAGGACTGCTGATGTTAACTCTAAAGGCAGGGCACCTGGCATTGATTTCCCGATTGGTTTTCACCCAAGGTTGGTCTTGGAGACTGAAAACCAAGAGGAAAGTCTCTCCTGCCTGGTTGTGAGCATCATCCATATGTCAACTTTAATTCAGGGCTTGGAGTTTAGACTCCAGAACTTCAAGAACTTAACACTCTGTGCATCTTGCTTTGCCTTTCCTGTGAAATAACTTTCCAAACATTAATTCCCCTTCAGTTTCTCCTTCCTTTCTCTGGTTCTATTTCTATATTTTTTTTAAGAAAAAGTAAAGATTACTTAGTGTTAAATTTATATTAGGTTGATATTCCTCTGTCAGAAGTCTTAAAAAAAAAAAATCTGAGTTGACATTAAAACATTGCTCCACCCCATTTTGCAGGTGAAAAACATTGTTAATTGGTTTTCCCCCCAAACAGAACTTCTTTCCTTGCATACTGAAACAGCAAATAATTAATCTCACTCAAATAATATTTTTCTACAGCAAATGCCAGCTTCATTCACTTTCCTAGCTCCAGGAAAAAGCCACCGTTTCTCTTCCAGCTCCTACAGAAACATCAACTCCTGCAGCACACTTCAGTAGGAAAAGTAGCTCCATTTTCTTACTTCTCCACTCATCGTTATTAACATAATGGTGGCAAAGCAGTAAGGGAAGCTAGATGGTTAAATTAATAGATCTTTTAATTGTTATTATCTGGTATAGATTTATATAGTACTTTTGCAGACATCTATTTACAGGTTTTTTTTAAATGCAGATTGTATCTTCCAGTGTTTACTTTCAAAAGCCCAGATGCCTGCTCTGGGACTTTGCTGAGGGAAGGTCTGGAAACTTGCACATATACAGAACAAGAGGAGCTACCTCAACCTCCATTGATTATGAAATAAAGAAACAAAGAAGGGAAAGACCAGGTGACAGGGGACTAGGCAGCAGCAGGCAAAACCTGCAGGCAGCATCAGAGGTCTAACAGGCAGCCTGCACTGCAGCATGGTGGCCAGGAATGGCCAGGCTGCTTCCAGTAGATTATCAGGGCCCTTGAGGAGAGGATCCACACCCTTGCTGAGGCATCCCCTCCTTCTGAACATCACCAGGCTACTAAGAAAAAGGTTTACTCTCCAGGAGGGATTGGAGCTTGCCCTGAAACACCGTCTGAAACCCATGAGATTTCCAGGCAGTCTGTGGTCAAAGCCTCCCTGCTGCCACAACGTGCCCTGACTTCCCTCCTGCACAAGCGCCAGCCCCACGGGCAGCAGGAAGACATGGGGTGAACAGTGGTGTGGACAGGGGTGGAGGGGCCCATTGCCGTCGTGTCTGAGCCCTCCTGCTGCCACCCGGGCCCGGTGCTGCACAGCACAGAGGAAGCAGCCATGGCCTGGCTGGGGCTTCTGGGGGCATTGTGGGCATAGGCAGCAGGAGGCCCATAAGCTGCCTCTGAATGGTTACATTAAATGGTTTCATTAAAAACCCTACTCTTGTTTGTAATATACAACCAGGCTGAACGGCCTCTTTTAATTCCTAATCATTCATGTTACAGTAATACTGTGCTAGCCTTTGCCACCATCATAGCAGCCTTTCATTTCCTTACCTTACACTCCTCTCTCCTTTGAAGGACAGGGCGTTTTTCCCCTTTTACATTTACTTCAAAGAAAGCGAAGCTGTGTCTGTATTAATTGACTTCCGTTCCTAAGGTGCTTAAACAATCCCATGTTCCCCCTCCAAAGCTGTAATGTCTAAGCACCTTTCTGTCTTTAATGTATTTTATCTTTGTGGCCTTTTGAAGCAAGGAAGGCATCTCGTTCCATCTGGGTCGGAGCCGTGGGGCAGAGGGGCAGCAGAGCCCGGGTCTCTCGGCCCCAGGCAGCCCCTCAGGCTGCATGCAAGCTGCCCCTTCGCAGACCCAGCCTCTCAGCCCAAGCAGACCTCAGGGCAGGAGAGCTTCTTCCTGACTTTGGTGTTTTGCACCTGAAGCAAATGTGACTCCCAGGTATGCTGCAGATACTGGGCTGTGTGTAAGACAATGACAACCAAAACTCAAGAAACAAATAAAGGTGAAAAGAGTTCTGGATCTCCCCAATCCACATTATGACTTTTACAGTTTTATCATTTTCATTCTCTGAAAGACAGCTAAAAGATAAAAATATTAATATCCATTATTACGTTGTACATTTTCTAATACACCATTTTATTTTGCATGAGTTGCTGAGGAGTTTCATAAAAAGCACTGAGAAAGTTTATAAATATGTAAGTAAATATGTACGTCCCTTGAGAAACATTTTTTGTCATTAACTGCTTGGAAAGGGAGTTTATTATTGATGAAATCAACTGTCCTGGTGTTCTAATTTAGTAGGCATTCACAAAAAAAAAGTCCTATTTATAAACTGTTATACAAGAGAAATTATCAGTCTTTTAAAATTTCACAGATTTCTTTTGATGAGGGAGAAACAAGGCAGAGTTAAACAGTGGGGCAAAAAAAAAAGAAAAAGATCTTTACATAATTTGATTTCCTTTTTGAATCTCTACCAAGGTTTTTTTTTTTTGCATGTTTGTTAGCACTAAAGCTGCACTACAAAGCCTACCAATGACTGCAGGATTAGTTGATGATACTGCAACTAATAAAAGCTCTAAAAGAAAATAATTTTGAAATAAATGTGGCTTTTAAAATCCAGGGACCACTCTAACCCAAATACTTATTTAAGAACATAATACCCAGAGTTGTCTTTAAACAGCAAAAATTAAGTAAGAGCACTGGTGAAAGCACACCATAATGAAGACAGACAACCTAGCATGGTAGTTTGGGGTATTTTTCTACATGGCACATTGAAATGCCATGTCGAATTAGATATCTCTAGATAGTTGGTCACTGGAAACAGTGCAGTTATGTTACACTGTGTTACCCTATGGAGACTAATTTACCCTATTTTTTTTTTAGCAGTACTTAATCACCCCATGCAAAGCACCATGCTGCCCCAGATCACTCGTTTCTAGCTTCTGTGTGGTCATATCCTCCATCTTTGACTAGATGACCTTTAGAGGTCCCTTCCAACCCAATAGATTCTATGATTCTATATACTGACTGTCCAGATTCATGATTACTTCCGAAAGTTACTACAGATTGCTATAACTGAAACATACTTTATATGCATGATTTTTAGCTCTAGCTGACCTGAATAGAGTATTTGACTCTTACCTTCCTTACTCTTACACACCTTGTGGCCTTCTCTCTGGTGAGATTGAATAGACTAACAGCTGTGTCAGTGAACAGAAGGCATGCTTGTGCAATGAGGACATGCCTGCAAAGAAACATCATGAAAGATAACAGGAATACTCTGTGCGGTAGAGGAGAACAGCAGGTTTCCAGGTAGAGTCCTAGAACATCTGTCCGTTCTGCAAATCAGAATTTATTGATCAAAAATCCTTCCACAAATATTGTATAGTTTGAAAGTCTTTAAGACAGTCTAGCTGCAGAATTCCACTAGTCTATAGGAAAGTTATGCAAAGAAACAATCTAGCACATTTTGTGCTTTCTTGGCAAAAGAATGGGGAAAGCCCAGTCAGCAGCCTGGGCTGTGCAGGGTGGAAAAGCTAAGCAGACATGCTGGGAGTACAGTAGCAGCTTCTGTTAGAATATATATTCCTGCCTTGGATTACACATTTTTCTGTGTTTATTTTATGTTTTCATTTGGCATTTTATCTATAGCAAATTCTTTGTGGTTTTGGCACATTGCAAGGGAGCAGTTCTTCCTCCCACTAATCTACAGAATTGCTTCATTTCTTTGACAATGAGAATTACAGAACCTTTTACTCAAGTAAATCGGGCACTTCAGAATTCATGTAGCTTTAACACTTCTCGGAGAAGTTGTATCACATAGGCTCGCTTGCCCTAGGGTCTTGAGGGCCTTCAATAAAGCCTCTTGGATAATATCATGCTAAATAGTCTTTCTTTCCATTTGTCCCTGAAACTTCCAGTTTTCCACTTCAGTCCCAAAGTTCAGTTCAAGATGCAAGGTTATAACCTTGCTTGTTACCTTTTCTCCTGATGTGTTAGTGACTGAGGGGGCTCTTTTTCTTCTTGCTCAGCTGTATAGCATCCTTGCATCCATAGAATCTTTGGCAATGTGTCCCTTTGCCCATAGTAGGGAATTTACCAGCAAATGTGGATCCCGACCTTGCTAGATATACCAGCTACAGAGAGTATAGTCTACTGACAGAGCACTAGGAGCACAGAAGAGGCAAGGGCTTCTGGCTTCTAAGCCTACGAGGCCTGAACATCAGCTCTGAAGTCTGTGTGTGCCCTGATTTCCCTTCGCTTGCCTTTTACTCTGTAACTCTTTAGTCCTGTAAGTAACAAAGCTCAGGCTGATTTTTACCCAAATCTGCTTTATGCTTTTTTTAGGATTATATTTTTTAAAAGTCTCTCCACCCCCATCTCTTGTAATCAATAGAATGGGATCAATATTTAAGGGTCAAGACCTTTTCTTTTTCCTGTGGCTAAGCTTTTTCCAGCCTTGCATTTTAAATAAAACCTGTATTCCCAGCCATCTGTAAAAAGGATGGGAGGAAAAAAAGCCAGCTGATTAGTGTCTCTCTTTCAGGTCTTAGGGTAATGGCTGCTTTTACCTTTCTAGTTTAATTCAGCACATTTACAAAGCATTAAATCTGTCAGTATGGCATTAACTTCTATCATGTGCATATTAATAGGAATAATAATCAAAACATCGAGTGAGTTTGGGTGTTAAGACTGGTAATATTTTCTTTAAGTGCTAGTACACATTTGGCTTGGAAGGTGCTCAATATTGCAAAGGATTTTTAAACTAAGATTTATTTCCTATCTATACAGAAGTGTTTTGCGGTAAACCTGCTCGTTTGTACCCCAAAGGGCACGACTTTGTCATCATGCTGATGTTTTCATGGAACACATTTGGAAAACACAATTTCTAAATTTTGTCGCCTCCATTACGAAGAATGTTGATTAAGTGGAATCAGCATGTAAGAAAATATTTAGCAGCTGTTCTGTTATTGCAAAATCGTAAATATATGGAAAAATAATCACATGGATATTTTATGCCAATTAGCAAATACTTCTTTTAATTAAAGCATGTTGAACATTATGGCATCATCTTAATATTACTGAAATTCAGATAAAATGTAGGAATGGTGGAATTAGAGAGAAAACATCTTCATCAATATTTTAGAAAGGTTTTTGTTAATGAACCAGCTGAATGGGTTCAGAAGGATTCATGTTTTGTAAGCTTTATAAAATTTGTCCTCTATACACTTTATATGTTTATATTTGTACATTTATAAATTTATATTATAGTGATCTCAATTAAAAAAAAGACAGAAAAAAAAGGAAAGAAAGAAAAAAAAGAAGCTGCTTTCTCTTTAAACAGCACAAAGGACGGGAAAAACTACTGCATTAGTACAAATTATTTGCAGCTTCAGTGTTGCAAACATAGTCATAAATCAAGGATATATTTTGAAATAACCTAAATCAGTTTTTACAAATCAGCACTCTTACTAACAGCTTTCAAAGAATACAGGAATGCAGCCACGGGAATTCATATTTATGGCTGAGGGTAAGTATGAATTAAATGTATCTATTTCACTTACGTTGCAAAGTACTATTATTCAATGGTCCAAAATATTATAAATTTATCTGTATTCACTTTTTATTAAGAAAGAGGTACACAACCATGCAGGTTTCAATGATGTAGATAATAATAATCAGGAAAAGAAATACTCCCTGGTGAGGATGAAAGAAATGCATGCTACCTTCTCAGAAGCTCAGTACGGTATCGTTAGGAAAAACAGTACACATGCAAGAACATTGTCCTGGAACACACTAAAGGAGTTGACTGGCTTTGTCAGCTGCAGAGTAAAAGCCTTTGCTGTACCCTCTGCTCATATCTAATCATTTTTGCCTTGCACATACCACCTACACACCTAATACTTCACTGACAAAGCCTTGCTTTTCCCCACTACCCCCCAAACACAATGGAAAGTTAATTGAATGTTTTATGCTTTAGCAATATCAAAGAAATGAAAAGAACGTAGGTTTCAACAGTATTTCAATAATAAGTGCATTAATTTTTACCTTTTAACTGACACTTGTACTAATTTCCTTAAATGCTCTTTTTTACTCTTTTTTGATCTGTCTGGCTTTGTCGGGTCTGATGATGAGGGCTTACTTCAAATGCAAAAAGATTAGCTCTCTTTCCTTTAATAGCACAATTATAGCTTGTGTGATGTCTAAATCATGAAAGATATCGGGGACAGACTTCTAAAGTCGCATCAGTTTATTACAAAAGTGGTAGTAATCATTTTAATATCAAAATTACTCTAATTTCCTAGTGGCATTTAGGAATTGTTGGGTAGGCATACACACAAAGATTAGTAGCCATTTACTTCTAATTTTACTTAGATAATTGTTATAAATAACACAATGAAATTAAAAGGCTCTGTGTTACATTTTCACCTCCACCCAAGATGTTATTCAGGCACTAGAAGAATATTGCCACATCAAAGCAAGAACCAAGAGATCCAGGCCAACATTTTTAGATATGCCAGAATCTACGTTGCATTTTTGGATTTAGTTCAACATGGGACTTAGCACTAAACACTAAAGAATAAATACGCCTTCCCTAAAGATATGTAATATGATTAATCCCTTCAATGCTTAGTCTACTTTTTAAATCCTGGATTTAATGTACTTTACCACGAGAGGGCAAGTTTAATATACCCTTTCTCATACTGGATTGCACTTACCTCCCTTAGTATTACAACTAGGTATATTACAACATCAAGAAGAGTCTCTATTCAAGATGAAGGCCAGCAAGGGATGAGCTGGAATACAAACCTAAAGGGAGATGGAAGACTTAGCTTATACTCCAAACTGATTGAATCACACACATTCATGTAACGGTCACTGCTGGCCAAGATAAAGACGCATATCAGGTCTCAGGCGAGGTAGCAACTATCTTCTTCAAGAATATTCCCTAAAAAGATTATGCTTCTCCTGCATTAAAGATCTAAAAGAAATCATAACCTTCCAAAGCATCTACATAATGTGTTGCATGTGACAGGTGAAAGTGGAAACTGTTGCAGTGAATATTTGAATTTCAATATTTACAAATATTAAAATATATATTAATACTTGTATTAAAATATTTTCAACTATTTTAGCATGTTATGACTTTTAAATAGTAGTTTTAAAGGAGAATGTGATAGTTAAATCCAGGACCGAAAATACAAATTGCTCTGGGAAGAGCGAGTACTAACTTTGATAAATTTTAAGTTCATAACAGATAAAGTGGAACAGTTTGACCCATTGTCAGTCTATTTTAAGTTGAACATTTGTTAAACTCTAATGAAAAAATGTAACACTTAAACTTTGGCAGAAGAACAATTAGTTTCTTCCCCTGAACTGGGAAAAAAAAAAAAAAAAAAAAAGAAAAAACGCGTGGCACTGATTTTTACTTTAACCACGAACAATAACTATGAGCTGCAACAGACTCTAACAGATATTGGCTGTATCTGCATGGATATGTCACACAAGCAAAGTTCAGATCAATTCCAAGAGCACAAAATGTATGTCTACACCATATAGCTTATCAAAAGCCTGTTCACACAAGAGCTGATTTTCCAGTGTTAAGAACAACTTGCACCTTTTTGATGTACAGGGCTATAATCAGCCCAGCCAATCAATGCTGTTTTGCACCAAGAACAAATAAAAAGTCTGAGTAGCTATTACACACCATCAGCTAACTCCGAACCACTTAAGGCAATTCAGCCTGAGAACTTTTAACTCAATTTACATTAAAACATATCCTTCCTGTGCCTAATACACATAGCATTGTTTGTTTTGCGTTTTCAGAGACTGATAGTGAAGCACAGTGACTGGGGAAACACTGTGCCTCCAGTAGGCACTTGAGAAAGTTTATAGGGCAGACAAGCTCCCAGTTTCCCTAGTCACACTGAGCAGATTTACATGTTACTGTAATGAGAGTGAATAAGTTGTCATTCATCAGCAGATGCCATATGGGTTTGCCCATGGAGAGGAGATTTTGGACGTGGTTAATCTTTGCATTCTTTGGCTCCACTTTGAATATGACGACTCAGAGAATAATAACAGACAAAGACAGGCAGACCAAAAGGAAACAGCAGAGGTCTGGAAAACCTCTGGAAGCAAAGCTGATAGTTGGTGTCATTTATAAGACTGAGCAAAGTAAGTGACGAGGGGGTTATCTGCACAAGTTTCAATTCTGTGACTGACTTTTACACAAACCCAAGATAATTAAAGGATGCACCAGCTCAGGACACTTAGCACTGACAAAGCACATTGTGGAACAAATAATGTGAATTTTTATCTTGAATGCTGGCTCACTATTTTATGAACACAAGGCATAAGCTCCTGGATTCAGGTTTTAAGTTAGCTGGATGCAGAAGACATAATATAGCACTTTGTCAGGCTTGAAAGCTGTCCAGGTGGAGCTAGCTGAGTGTTGCTGGCCAAAAGTGCATTCTTCCTCCCCACTAAAGTTCTCAAAATCATCCAGTGATAGCCATCATATATATTCCCTTTCCAGCAAAACAGGGCAAGGGTAGGCAAAGCATGCTTACAAGAATATTAATAGAAGTGAACTCTTTTTAATAGCTTAGAAGTTTATGCTTAAGAACAAGAAGATGAATTATTTATGCTGTTGTTTATTTGAAGTTCATCTTATCTTGTAAATACATTAAATTCCATGTCCCTTACCATTTAAAAATGTTGAATGGGAGAAAAATTTTTGCTTTTACAGGCTTAGAAAAAATAATAAAAAAAAAAAATTTACAAAATTTTTTTCCCTTCACATTAAGAATTCTTTATTATAGATGGAAAATAAAATTTTATCCAGCACTAAGATCAAAATTTTTAATTACCTTATTTAATAAACTAACAGAAAATGAAGATAAATTTTATTACTGAATTTCCAGGAGAAAAATGTTAAGGGAGAGGCCAGAGCATAAGTCAGAGTCCCAAGATGAGAACTTCTGACAGGAGCATGATCAGCTCTTACTAGAATCACTTGTGCTATTTTATGATAATTGTGATTAAATATATGACTAGAAGACTTTTTTTACCTTTAATATGTCCATGGTCCATCCTATATAATTCTGCCATTAGGATCCAGCCTACTTTTACTTTTCTTAGCAAGTTTATTGAATTTTTATCTG